>NC_068356.1:49246959-49546959 GCF_020536995.1 Dreissena polymorpha | reverse complement strand
TGAAAATTGCTCAATTTCGACAGACAATTCGTAACGTTGTAAAGCATTCCATACATATATACTATTGCCATTTACACGATCCTCAAATTAGATATTACAATTTTTACTCGACAATCAGTGTAACTTAACATTGATAAAATCATTAAACGCATTGGGAAGTAAGCTGCAGTCCGTACACGTACTTAATGTGCTTATATGTCTTTCCTTGTGCTTTTTAATATTGTAAGTACGAGTCAAGGGAAGGATAATGCAAAAGACTTGTGTGTTGTTTTTTTTTTTTTAACCAAAAATGTTATTGTTCGGTACAATATTTATATCATATAATTCATCATGTGTAATATAATTTAGATATAGTATAATATATATATTTAAATCAATTGTAGGCACGACATGCGATTGAAATGCTTGTCCATAATGCTATAGGTACAAGTTATATTTTTTGAATACAAAATTTTATGGCAAAGTTAACAAAGGGTTCGTGATTGCTAAATATGTTAACCAAGCAAGCTTAGTTCTCAGTTTGTATAATACATGCTACGTGGATGTGTATGTCGTATAGAATCACTGAATTTCTTTACTAGTCAGTAAGTTATTAATTAATGTGTGATTAGAGAAATAAAATTGCCTAACTCACAATTAACTTTTATATTGAATAATAAAGGTGATAATCTCGAATGAATGATCCAATGGTTGATTGACCGATTTAAAAATAATGTTTGTTTGTTTTTCAAAAAATTATGTTATCACGTGATGACGACATAAAAGTTAGCTCGCAATGCATTTAGCAGAACCTTAATTAGTTGCTGAACATGACACAAGACTGAATTTATTTTCAAAGGTGAAAATTAAACTTGTGAGAGTTCGTTTTGACTTATAGCGATATACACTTGATATTATAATGGTTCACTGTCCTTCTCGGAGATTTATTATCAAACATGTATAGCGTTTATTGTTTAAATGCGACACTGCTAGTGTATCCTTCTGTAACACGCTTGATAACATACCTGTCTAAGACCCTAAAATACACTGCTAGCCATTCATATGTTAATAATTCGATGTACCCCTCCATATCTCAAGTACATGTTATTCCATCTACTGATTTTGCTTGCATATCCTAAAATGTTTTGTACAAATGATCCTTGTTGATTGTTGAATGGCAAGCTTTTGTTTATTGTTGTCTGTCTTATCCTAACGGAGGTAAACAACAGGTTAAAATTTAAATAGATTTTTGTTGACTCGTGTGCATTATTGCACAAAACCACGAATTAAACGTTTAAAATGCGAAAAGATTTGTATATTAAATAAGGTACACCTTGTTAATATGAAGGTCTTGCGGAAAATTTTAAACTAGGACAGCAACATTTTATAAAACTAGCATTTACTAGCTGTTCTGATAATTCCTTGATAGATAAGAACTGTACATGTATCGTGATGTGTATTGCTCAAGGTTTCCAGATACGTGAATACATTTAAAAATCATCACATTGCGTGGTGTTTTATGATAATTAAATTGTTATGAGACACTTTGATGGCACGTACGTTGGTAAAACAAAATATATACAATCACATAATCGATAAAATGGCCGCCATATCGGATATCACGTGACTGACCGCCATTAGCCGCCATTACGGTACTGAAGTATCGGCAGATTACAGCGTAATCATAGTGTACACCGGCTTCGTTCAAATAAACGGTATTTAATGAATTAACAGAGTAGAATTGAAAACAAGGAAATATGAAACGAAGTTTCGATATGTACCACATCGTTTATCAATAGAAGTTAATTAAGAAAAATACGCAATAAATAAATAAATATGTATCTCTTCAAGAATATTTATTGACAACACGTAATGTTTAAGTCTGATTTAGCTTTTTAAGCACACCTTTCATCTATGCCTTAATCTAAAATTTATTTGTTTTCATAGAATGTAATTATTCAATAATGCTCATAAAGGTTTCATCAATATCTAAAGTCTGAAGCAAACTTTATGTTTTTTGCGTAAATAGGACCGGAGATATTACGTGTCAAACTTTGTAAAAAGATGTATGGCCGAGATAGAAAAAAATATTGAAAAGTATATTTCTTCCTTTTTTTAATCTGTATTATTTCTTTTTAATTGGCATACTTACTGTATACAGTTCCGGAGATACTCAGTACGAAATATTGTAGGATTAAATACGTTTTTATTGAATGTTACATATATTGGTTTGTCTCTCCATGTTCTATTTTGTTTTAAAATGTTCCCTTTACAGTGTCATTTTAAATATTATTTAAAATCTGTAGACGAAATGAGTTTTTAAATTTAACTAAAAGTTGTCCGGAAATATTTATTTGCGAAATTCTCTAAGATGTCATGCATTTTCTTTATATGTATGTATCAAGTCAAATCTTAATCGTAGGTGTTTTTTATTTAGATCTTATATTAATCGCTCTCAGGCCTATTAAACAATAGCAATCCCAAAACGAATTTTGTGACTTTAAATGAACAAGTACCAGGGCTATTCATTTACAAAACTGAGTAAGATATCATACATTTTTTTATTGAACAGTACATAGCAGCGTTTGCCTATTAACCCTACTTTAAAACTATCATTTAAATAACGATTTACAGGTACAATGTAATATCAGAGTCCATATCCTAACATAATCTTTGTTTGTTAAGCAATATTTAATTAAAAATTATAACATCTAAATTAACGATACAAATGTTCAATACGCAAAGACTGGAGCCTTAAATAAAATTAAATAGCTCAAATCTTATTCTGTACATTTCCAAAACATGTCCGTGTTAAATGTTTTAATAAAGTTTAAAACTTTATGGTAAAAAAATTTTATATATATATAAAGTCAGTGGGGTAGCTTCCTCTGTCGACTGTACCACACATGAATTTGAGTCATAGCAGCGTCGTTTAAGAACCATTCTGACCACATACAGTGAACGAGACAT
Organism: Dreissena polymorpha; assembly: GCF_020536995.1. Taxonomy (NCBI): domain Eukaryota; kingdom Metazoa; phylum Mollusca; class Bivalvia; order Myida; family Dreissenidae; genus Dreissena; species Dreissena polymorpha. The sequence continues at coordinate 49,544,010 of NC_068356.1, read as the reverse complement.
TTATAATGCAGACGTTACTGCTGTCTTTAACAGAGCCCTCACCGACACAACTCTGGAATTTAAAAATGTTCAGTGTCACGGTGGAGAAACAAACAAACAAAGACTGACGGTCATGGTCGCCGCAAACATGGAGCGACAAGCTCCCAGTGTTGGTGCTGGGTAAATCAAAAGCACCAAGGTGTTCTAAGATTATGAAATCCCTGCCTTTGCGTTATGCATCAAATAAAAGTGCATGGATGACGTCATTTGTCTTTCAAGAGTGGGTCCATAAATAGGATGACACCATGGCTAAAAACAGCAGCAAAAGTTCGCTTGTGTTGGACAACTGTTCGGCACGCGCCGATGTAGCCAACCTCAAAACAACAACGCTGGTGTCCATATAACAAAATACAACAAGCAAAACTAAACCCATGGACCAAGGGGTAATCAAAAATCTTGAAGTCCAGTACCGAAAGCAAATCCTAACACAGAAGATCAGAGCTGCGGATAACGACGAGGAATTCAACGGGAACATTCTACAAGCCTTTCGAATGATGAAAAGAGCATGGGAATCAGTGAACGCCACTACAATCCAGAACTGCTTCAAACACGCCGTATTCCGGAAGGAAGAAAAAAACATCAACCATCAACGTCGACGACGAGGAGTACCAGGAAGTGCCAGACGACCAAGATAATGATATTCCACTAGCAAGACTAGCAGAAATATTCGGATATACTGCAACACTGGAGGACTACATAAGCATCGACTGTTATCTCCAAGCGACCGAAGACACAGCCGACGACCACATTCTGCAAGACCTCCGAGATATGTAGACAAGGGGGGACTATGCTGCATCATCAGACGAAGTAGAGACCACATCAAATCCACCACAAATTAATAAATGTAGTGTTCTTTCATATGTAAATGATTTGAATATAGTGCTGATGCAAGTTTTGTTTTTTAGTGCTCTGTGGTACCTTAAAATGTGCTACGCTAAAACGTGCTGATATTTACTAAATTATATTTGTTAATTGTATTTTTAACTGTTTAAACGGAGTTTAAGCAATATGTATACTCTTCAACTGGAGGTGAAAATGTACTGCATACTTGTTCGTAAACAAAAGTTTATTAGAAATCGGGTTACGATTATAATTTGATTATCCGATCGATAAAAGAAACTATTTAAATCTTCAAATTTAAGATATGTTTGCTTATCTGTTTTGTTACTAGGTACCGTAATGGCGGCGCGTTCGAACATTCAGGGGCGGTACTCCAGCAGTTATTAGTTCCTGGTATTGTCTAATACAATGTTCAGAACAAACCTTTCGTCAATACACTGATCGCATTTTCAAACGGTGGAATGAGTTCTTCGTTTTCCGAGTCGACTTTTGTCTTCTGTATTGTACTTTTAGCAGCGTTAAACATTTTGTCTGATAGTATTCCCTCAACGTTTTTATCGACGTCGTGTGCATGAATTGTCACTTTTGAATCTGTATAGTAAACAATTCAAATCTTCAAGACATATATTTTTCACATGCAAACGAAAAATGTTTAAAGTGTTCGCGGCTCTCATCGATTGTGTATATTTCACCTAAGTTTTACCCATAACTCACACAAACCTGAAACTGTAGGTGCGTCCTCTAAATTCAGACCCCTCAGTTGTTTTACGCATTCAAGTATCTCCTCTATCTCTAAAAATGTGAAAATATAAAACAATTTTACTCTTGGTTGTCTTGTCCAAACAGTAACATGAGAGTATGTTTATGCGTAAAATGAATCGATACAAATTCAAAACCAAAATAATATATCTATAGCAACATATTTAAGACATACTTTTAAACATTTGTTCGTGGTCTGCTCGTGTGTTCTTTTCAAAATCTTTCAACACTGCACCGTGCTCTAACTGTGTCTATATCGAAATATAACATCATGAAAGTCAACACTAGCAATTTTTACTTAAATAATTGCTCTGAGACAAACTAATAACGTCTGATACATTGGGTATTACTGTATGTAAATGAACTATTAATTATATCTTTACTTCTATAAATCTAATAACTAATATGTGTATAATTCGAAAACTTTACTTATAGAATTACCAACAATACTTCTTAGTATAATAATATAACTACCACTTATACAATTCAACTACTACTTCTTCTACTACTACTATTACTACTACTACTACTACTACTACTACGACTACTACTACTACTACTACTACTACTACTACTACGACTACTACTACTACTACTTCTACTACTACTACTACTACTTCTTCTACTACTATTACTACTACTACTACGACTACTACTACTACTACTACTACTACTACTACTACTACTACTACTACTACTACTACTACTACTACTACTACTACTACTATTACTGCTACTACTAAGTCTTTACATGATGTGACATTCATCGGGTTTTAAAAGAGGTTTTCATTTTTAATTCCATGCAACAATAAGTCATTTGATGATAATGTTCGTGTTATAAATGAAATTTCAAAAAATAGTTGTCATAAAGCAATACGTCATGCTACAAATTAGTACGAGCAGATTGGTCAATATATATTGGAATAAACAAAAATTGAATTTGGTGGAAAGTTCGTGATATATAGGCTTAATTAGGATCAGTGCGTGGTTTGAGGCGCAAAATTTTGCCTTGGCGGTATATCTGTCCTAGCATTTGCTGTACATGCTTAAACGTGATTTTGTGTAGCGATAACTTATTGGAAGTAAGCAAAAAGACGTTGACAGCAAGTTTAACTGCAAAGCGAGTGTACATCGAAATATTAGAGGATCATGGATGCTGCTTTACGAAAGTGCTGTAAATAATACGTGTTTTCCATTTATGTTATCTATTGTTCAGTTAAACATGACTTTCAAAGTGAAATATACTGTCCGTTGGCCGTCATGGACAATTGACCGTTATTCTTAATAGCAATATAGAGTGCGTTTTCGTCGGGTGGAATGACCGTTGTCTGCAATTGACCGTTATGCACAAGTGACCGTTTGGTCAGTTTTTTTTACTGCATATTGTAAATTCAATATAACATTGATTACAAACACGTTAACGCAAACAAATATATGACATATCTTGAGTGAAATTTATAAACAAAACACAGTTACATGTACTTTAATCTGAAATTCTCACAAATCAAGTGGATACCAGTTTCAATTCGACTTCAACGTATGTACAGAAGTAAGCATTGCTACAATTTTATGTGATTGCAATGGTAGAGTAGTTTTGATAAGTACTAATTCTTCATAATAAAAAATGCTTAAATTGTATTGTGACTCTAAATTAAATGGCGACGCGCTAGTTCGCAAAACAACACAAAAACAAAGATAGCAGTTTACCGATGGAGTTCAATCAGCTCTATACTAGTAGTGTTACCACTGACGAAATGCAAAACTTCCTCTGTATCAACTATAACTACAATAAACTACTGCTACAAACAGAAGCAAAAGTGAGAATTGTATTAATACTCACATTTTGTAATGTCTGCATGTGTTCATTTTGCAGTTTTGTGTCTTCTGCAGTTTGACGGCGTTGGTCCAATAATTCAAGGTGTGTTTGCTCAATTTTGTCATTTACAGTTTCAAATCGTGAGTTGCAGTTTTCTTTTTGATGTTGTCCTATTTCTAGCAAACCATCTATTTGTTTTCCAAGTAGCCTTTGATTTGAAATGAGCTCCGCTACAGATTCTTGTACTCCTCTGAGCGCATCTGATCTGGCAGCTTCTTCTGTATCAGCAGTTATCTCAAATGTATCGTTATCCAACTTAAACAAACAACTGATAAATAATTGTTTAACACTGTCAATTCATTTGAATCTATATCTTCACGTGTCATACAATGCATACAATTTATTTTTTCATGACAGGAAATAATTGTTAGATAATCGTTGCTTATACTGTTTTTAATGTCCACGAGTGATCAAGTCTGATGTTTGGAGCTTTTTTACATTTGTTTTAAACAATGTTTATTATCATTCCCCGTATTAACGTGGATACCCTAGTTTAATTAATTATTTGCCGATTTCAATTTGTTTTTTATTGATATCTATTAATTACAATTTAAAATCATAACCGATGCTGTTTTATACTTAAATGGAATATTCGCTATGTTGTCATCATAGTCTTGAAAATATTATTCTCACATAACGCTTACTATTGTTTGTGTATTACCTTTCTTAGATTTTCCAGTTGACATTTGATATCCGACTGAAAATCTTTGAAGACGGAAAGTTTCAGAAATGTCTTCATTTGCGAAATGATATTTTTCAACTGGTCATTAGGGATGTCCATGGTACCCGAATGGTATATATCATTTCTAAGCGTTCGAACCTATACGAAAACACCATATCATTATTAACTGTACGATAAACAATGCAATATGAAACGCAAATATCTTGTTTATGATACAATCAAATTTTGTATTGCATATGTTGCGTCAACTTGTTTAAACTCATACTAGTACACATGCTACATAATGTTTGTGTTAGTATCACTTTTTTCTCAAATAATTGCTTTTATGGCTGGTATAAACGATATATTATGCTACCTTGTCCATGTCATACACATTTCTATCAAACAGTTTCTTCAACGGCGTGTAATTTAAACAGATTTGAATCAGTGCAGTGATGTCAGCGTCATCTATGTTCGTCCTTTTCGTATAACCCGGTGTGTTGATATAGCATTTCATCTGTTCCCACGGGCTTCTGGACCACAAGTTGCTTTTAGTGTTTGACCAATTAGGGTCATTGGTCGTGTGATGAGCCTGTATTTGATCATATATAACGCCGCAAGCACCATTGTTCTTGCACGATTTCTTGTTGTTTACTTTGCAGCCACAACGTCCATATTTACATTTTGTATTTCCTTTATGGAATGGTTCTAACTCCTCAACGTTACATTGCCGGCATGTGTAATCTTGAAGTTTGCAAACCGAACGAACTTCTCGAATGTTACCATCATAGTGATCAAGGCAGTACTTTAAAACTAAAGGAATTAGTCCGTTTCTGACACATTTCACTGCTAAACACGCCTTGACCCAGTTTCGGGTGTCTTTGTTACCAAAGCCAGTAGCCATTCGTATTTCAAAACGGTAAGTGGCACTATTCCTTTACCAAGTTTGTGTTGTCATGCACTATATATTAATGTTTATATAAGGTTCGCAGATGGACGATCGGTTCTTTTTTTAACGAGTTCGCTATTTGCTTGGAAATTATAATATAAAAATGATGATTATTTTATTATAGTTATATGCTGATATATAAATGCAAATTATAAAAATCAAAACAAATTATGACGATGGCTGCATGTATGCCTGTTTGCCTTGTATTTCAGTCAGCTTCATATGTCACCTGTGAATCGGTAGAACGTTTCCCCGTACATATCTTCAATCCTGTCTTCATAGGCTGTAAGCAGTAGATATGTTTATGGTGTGCGAATAATACACAGTACTAACAATCTTTCTTAAACATACTTTGTAACACGTTTTTTGTTAGTGCATCGCTTAATTGATAGTTTGATAAGTTTGTATTGGCCAAGGGTTCGTTCAATGCGTTTTTGTTGTGTTATATGTCCAATACTTACGACATTAGTGCACTAAAATTATGTACGTAGTATTATACAAATGTCGCATTTTGGCATTTATGTTTCATTTTCTGTTTGTAAAGATACATTTGACATCGTTTAGACGCGCGTTTTACGTAAATAGTTTTTCTGAAATGCCATGGTTTGCGTTAGAACAGATAAAATATAATTATACATGTCAACGTTTTGAAAACATGGGAGTGGCTATTTTGTTATGTTATTGTTGGTTGTCCCAAGCAAGTAAAGGAAGACTAAGATACGCATGCATTAAATAGTATATCCGACTCGGGTATGTTTTCATAGTAGGATGTCAAATTGACTTGTATCGAAAAACATTCTAAACTAACATAGACGCATGCATCGTCCGAGCTGTCTTGATTGTATTATATAGATTGATTGTATCAGACAAATCATTAAGAAGGCACTACATCACAATTTCAATTGATTTTAATTAAGTGGAAATACCCCATCATTTAGTTTTTAATGAAGCCATTTGGTCAGTACAAGTGACCGACCGTCTAAAAATTATAATTTAAAATAATGTGCGATACTGGTTTTTTTTTTCGAAATATGTTTTGTATACAACATATACATTTAAAAAGATAGACTACACTGAAATGATGCCCTACGTTACACTCGCAACCATACGATGAGGGCCAAATGGTATGTATTAGTATACAACTCAATCTACAAACAAACATATGAAACTGTTCACTGTATTCAAAAGACGTCATCCCCATCGTCTTTACACACATCGAAGCGATCACTCACATGACTCTTACAGATAATTAATTTCACGGATAATTTATTTATTAATGTTTTATTATATTTACACAAACATAACATCAATTGATACCCAATTAGAGCGGTATTAGTGTTTTCGGAAAATGGTTTCACTGTTATGAAGCCATCTTTTATGTAATTCCAAAAGTCAGACTTTTATAAACTTTTGCAAAAGTTTAACTTGCAATAAATTGCGCAAATATTTAACAGGTAAAACGATTCAATTTATAGTAAAATCAAGTGTACGCTTATTATGTAATTGATTCCAAACAATGCGAAAATCACACATACCTGATTGTCACGTTAATATTATCCTATATATTAACAATGCACACCGTCATACAGTATACTTAAATGTGATTGTATATAATCTGGTTAAATAATGAGAATGAACTTTTATAATAGTGTTGCCTCTAATCATATATTAGCGTGTACGTACGTTATATCAAAGGTTCAAAGTTACGCTGTGATTACAAGTACGTTGTGATAAAATTTACTGTTCACAGATTAAAACAAATACCTTCTTCCCAATGATTTCAAATAGGTAACAGTTCACAACGCAATAACAATTTTGTGTTGAAACTAGTTCTTACCCGATACAGTTGCCTTGTGTTCCGATTACATAATATTACAACATCAACAACAACATTTAAAGAAGCACAAACATCTTCCTCCTCAAATTACATGTGACGGTAATAAATGAACATCGCGTTAATGACTTATATCTCGGTAAATGGATTTTAAAAATGACGTTCTAATTGCGTATTTCGGAACAAATTTGTTCATACTGAAAGTTGTATAGATCTACATACGAATTACATTCCGATGTTTTGTAAAATAAGTATGAATATCCACTAAGAACAACTTCCGGAAAGGAAATAACAGTGATGTATGTACCAACATGCATTTAACAACCATAAACGGTTATGTTTAAGAAGAAAAAAGAAACAAAAAAACAGAACCACCAAAACACCAGTTGCCTTGTGCGGGTGGTGGTGGTAGGGGTACTGGTGGCGATGGTGAAGATAATGATGATGATGATGATGGTGGTGATGGTGATGGTAATGATGATGATGATGATGATGATGATGATGATGATGATGATGATGATGATGATGATGATGATGGTGGTGGTGGTGGTGGTGGTGGTGGTGATGATGATGATGATGATGATGATGATGATGATGATGATGATGATGATGATGATGATGATGATGATGATGATGATGATGATGATGATGATGGTGATGGTGATGATGATGATGATGATGATGATGATGATGAGGAGGAGGAGGAGGAGGAGGAGGATGAGGAGGAGGAGGAGGAGGATGGTGATGATGATGATGATGATGATGATGATGATGATGATGATAATGATGATGATGATGATCATGATGATGATCATGATGATGATGATCATGATGATGATGATGATGATGATGATGATCATGATGATGATGATCATGATGATGATCATGAATTAGTCGATTACTAAAGATTCAAAGATAGCCTGAGCTGACTATACCTTCAAGATTTAAAGCGTATTTCCCATGTACCTTGAAATCATACAAAGATAATAATTGTTTATCTGAAAGATTGTAAATAGTGGTGCAAGTACACTTTAAAACGCAGATACTTAACATTTGACACGTACAGATAAAACTACAAAACGGCTGATATCATAAAATGGAATGGCAGACAATGCAACTCATCGATTATCTAAATTTAATATGATCATGTTCCTTTTCGAGTTAAACGCACTGTTTTTACAGTTTAAATGACGAATAACATATAAATACCCGCGTTTTATGTAATATGTCTAACGTGAATGTGTTGTAAATAAGACAAAGATCTATGTGATACAATAACATATATATATGTAAACAATATAACATGACTGAAAACTGTAAGATCTTATCTGTAGAGTCCAGTTTAATTAAATTAATTTAAGCTTTACTTATAAAGGTAACAGATAAGAGATAAACGAGTATGAACAAACAACCGCTTTTATTAAACTGTCCGCTGTTATATATGATATATGTGCGAATTATCGAATACATATTGCACAATAAGCAACATTATACTATTTTTATAAAGCATGTGTCTACCTGTATATAACTCAAGCTTTAACAATTGAATATACATTTTTTATCGAGTCGATGTTAAAAGTATTAACCTTTTTTTAATGTTACTATTATGTGAGGATATCATTGTTGCAATGAACTACACTAGTTGTCGTCCCTTTTAACACATGTTTGTTTCGATTGCAATCGCATGATGTGAATTTGTCGTTTCGGTAGGCAGAAATCTCTTTGATCTATATGTCAATCTTTGCAATAACGTTTACACTTATCGAAGGCCTAACTGAATCTTAAATTGAATTAAATGTTATGTTTTGTAATGTAACAATAAGAGTGAAAATCAAAACATCAACACTGTTTGAACACGTTAATGTGGACCGTATCAACGAAACAACATCGACTCATACAAAACAAATTAGTGAATGTATATATCGTCTGGTACCGTTTAGTTATCTTCATTCATGGCGATAAATTAAGCATTGATAGGCTGTCCAACTAGTCTCGTCACGATAATTCTAGGTAAGTGTTAAAAACATATACATATACGTACATTATAAGGAAAAGTCTTACCCATAGAGTTAATTTAACATTGGAGGTTATGACACTTATCAAAGTCAACTTATATCACAATATTATGTTAGATTTATATTTGCAACATAAAGGGACTTTAAATAAAACATAAAATACATATTTACAGCTTTGTGATGAATGGGAACACAAAGTAAACTACGGATTAAATTGTTTGTATCAATTATCCGAAACATAATATATAATTTTTGAAATATTGCTTCTTCAAATTTTATGTCCAAACTATTTCTTATGTAATTTGATATAATATGCATTTTCAATAATGATCTTTTATATTGGGAGCTTCAAAAAAGGAAATTATTACGATACGATTCTTCAATATTCAATTTCATATGGCTAGTTAGATAAAAGCTGTAAACAAATTGACTGAAGAAAAGACAAAATTGTAGACTTGCTCAACACTTACGAAATTTTAAAATTTATGCCGAAACTTGTAATCGTGAGTATATAACCTGAATAACAGACCTATCACAGATGTAGATATATGTACACTGTATTCACATTCAAAATCAAAATGATCAAAATGTACTATTCAATCGTCCTGTTGTTTATGCTCTTTGGGCCATTTACATGACTTTACATCAACTGCTAGTTGGTGAGGATTTTTGTTATGGGCCTCGACGACTTGAAGTACAACGTAATATTATAATGTGTCATAACACTATTTATTGGCGTAATTGCTACATTATTTTTTCCAGCAAAAGTAAACGTTGTCGCACCTTGGTCTGTAGACACCCTTTAAATATAAGACTGCACATGGAGTAAAAAACTAAATTTAAGTAAAAATACCCTCAACATGAGCGTTGAAGAAATGCCTAGTTGCTGTGCTTGTTTTATCGACGATTTGAATAAAAAAATGTTTAGAATACAACTAGTTTGATTTAAAATATTTTTATCAATATAAACCGAATGTTTAAAAAAAGAGTTTTCATTCTCACAACGCATGTGTTTTGAGGTGAAGCCCCAATTATATGCGAGAGTTTCTGTAAATATAACAACGCAAACGTATCCAAGAATTCAAATCAAGCGAAGTTTCTCAACCAAGAAGTATATCAATATTTAACATTTATGATAGGTTAACATTGTTTTTCGTAGCTTTTTGCACAATGAGAAGTTTTGCAGTTTCATGAAATACTATATATATATATATATATATATATATATATATATATATATATATATATATATATATATATATATATATATATATATATATATTTATTTATATATATTTATATATAGTCCTATAGTCTTAAGTCCCTTTTCCATAGTACTTAATCCTGTGAGGTTAAACCTGAGTGCTGTTAGTGATTTGCTTGAAAGCATACTTAGTACTTTTGCCACTTCGAAGCATACTTATTAAAAGCATAATTTATACCAGAGATATTTACCACTTATATCAATGTTTTGTTTTAATCTAATACCTTGTGTGACAATACGTATCATGAGCATATGAAATTTATGATGTTACATACGCTAAAAAGTATAAACTGTCATTTATTATCCAACGCATATGATTTTTATTTGATGATAATAAAATGTGTAACCTTTTAATTAATACAATTAAATCGTCCTCTGTCCATTCATGATAATGTTATTTTCAACGAAATAGCATCGGCTGAAAACAAAACAAATGATTTACATTTCATCAGCACATTTACCAACACAATCACACTAAGTCATAATGGTAACGTACTAGATTACATTTCACCACCACATTAACCAAGCAAATTACATCACACCTGAATGATCACCGATACAGTTACCAAACAAATCACATATCATCAAAATGTTATCTACTTCTTAAAATGTCACTAGTATAGTTACAAACCAAAGTTACATAATGTAATTTACTAATTCACATTATCCCATCCTCTTTACCGGACCAAAGCAAATTATTGCAGAATGGTTACCGAAGGATTCAAATTTTAGCAGTTCAGTTTCTAGCCAAATAACAAATAATCAGAATGGTTAAGTACTGATAAACATTTCACCAGCACAGTTACCATCCATCCGAATTATATATCAACAGAATAGTTACTAGCAAAACTACAATTAACCAGCTTAGTCTCTTTCATATTATTTACGAAGCTGACAATCGTAAGTGTTTGCATCCCATCAGCAAAGAAACTTACAGAATTACTAGCTTATTCATATTTTATCTCAAAAAAGAAGTTAGCATACGAAATATCCCGTGAAACTTTCTAATTAATGATGTCATTAGGTCATAAAAAATGTTTTTTTTAATGGAACATTATTTTATAAACATTAAAACATAGACATGTTTAGTTCCAAAATGGTTAAAGTAAATAGATTTATCAATCATAATTCTTAGTTTTGGGCATACAAAATATAATATGTCCATGTTGTTTTATTATTAAAAATAGACAAAACATTATAAATATACTCCTCAATTATTGCTTAAAGATTCATTTCATATTTATTTTTTAATATGACTTAGAACCATTTCGCATTTAGCTTTTACCCTTTAGACATAATTTGTTACTTGTAGTTGACATATTAAATAAAATGAATGCATGGGTGTTGCCAAACACAATATACAGAAATGTATGGTCTAATATGTTTAGCTAGATTATCTTCGCTTTCACATTTATGGATGCAAATGAATTAAATTACTACTGTTAGTTACATGTTTTACCTCATTTACATTCATTTATAGCCTTTGCGACTATGTTATATGTACTCGTGTTTAAGATAAGTTAGTGCTTTTGTTGATTGCATATTCACTAACATACCCATCGTTTACGTTAATTTTAATGACGACATGAAGCTTTGAAATTGCACAACGGCAATACATATGATTTAGAATATATCTACAAAGTATCGAGTTATTATTTCCTTTATTATTATTCGATTATGAGATGAATATGTGCCATTTCGTGTCAGATCTTATGTTGTTAAGGATATGTGCTCGAAACTTGATTTCGAAAAAAAAAATCTACAAATATATTGTATTTAGATTCAATACATTTATTGTTGTAGCTCAATGCGTTTACATTAATTAAGTAGTCCAAATAAGCTTTGTATTAAACATTTATATAAACTATAAAATAACAAGAGCATGTTATATTCTCTATACACATTATCACTAGAAGGCTGTAATTCTTAAGTTCACGTCGTAAATGTGTTTTTCTGTTCATTATGTAAACTTTCAATATAAAATATAACTATAGATTAGATAACAATCATCCATACTTCATCATCACATGTAATAAGGGCGCGTATACGTGGTTGTCCCTTGGATAAAGCGACACATTCCTTCTATAAATCGGGATTTTGGGCTGCGTACCGACACATGCACGGACAGTTTACGTTTTAAGCAACAAAATCGAATTATGACGATGGGATATAAACAAGGCGTGTCGCATTCGTCAAACCGTGAAGCCAACATCAAGCGCTTGACGGGTGCGTTTAGAAAAGCAAGGAAAACAAAATATCTTCATTTCGCTCTCTTTTAGATCATTAGTCGATAAACATTGACTAAGTGTGTACTTCACACATTGGAAATACGTTTATAGGAATTAAGAAACCACGGAAAACACCCACTAGTTTATCATGTCACTCAAATGACCAATTGCCAATACAATCGAAGACCATGCATAAAGCACGACATTAAACATTAAAAATAATAAAGTTTTGGAAAATCACTTGAGTTTAAACAATGGAAAAAGCAGGTCTAATCCCACATGTAGTCATGCATTAGTCTTTGGCATTGGTAAGTGCGTTATTGATAACACATAAATCAAATACACAAACACGGCAAGATGACCAATTCCATGTTCATCGCCTTTGGAAGGCCAAATCACACATGTTGATGAGAACAGAGTACACCGGTTGATGGGTGCGTCAAACTTAACATTTACACCAGAATGAATTATTTAGCGTTGGTATTCGTTCACAACGTCATTATATCTTATAACACGCCATTGTGTGTCGACAGATTTTGCAAAACAGAAATATGCATCTCTAAAAAAAGTGTTCTGCACAATACTATAATAAGTAAAACATTGTTTGCAAAATTGATTAAAGACGCTTACACATTTAGAATTATAATGTAGGGTATATTATTGTTAAAATGGTATATACTACTGAGGTCCTCCAGACATTAAGTGTCTGACAAGTCAGCCCAAAAATGTGGAATGGGCCAAGGCAAAACCCTGACATCGACCTTAATGCAATCAAGTTGCTTTGCTAAGTCTGTATAACCACAACAGTTACACAACATCTTGCCTGCAGTTTTTTTAATGAAACAGGGATGTCAATTGTTCCAAATTTAAAATCCGGAAAATTAGGCCGGGGGTCTAGGAACACAGGTCCCCAACGGAGATTAAGGGCAATGCCCCCCCCCCCTCCAGCCCTCTCTAATAATTGTACTATTTTATAGTATTCCTAGTTGCAATTTCTGGTGAAAACTGAGCAAATATTATTCATCAGAACGTCTGCATCACCGCATTTGTATTCGTCATTATAGGTTTGTTTATAATGAAAGTAAAAAAAAATCAGAGAAAAATTGCTGTATCCGAAAACGAATAAATCCGAAAAATATACGTGTTTTAAACATTAAATAAAATGTACATATCGTATGAATGCCGAAAAATGAAAAACATTCACCTAGCAAATACGTAATCAATATGTAATTTGGTTAACATATTGCTTTACAATATGATATTGAAATGCTTAACTTCGCTAATCGATAACTTAAAATAGTTCATGATGGCGGATATTTGCGGTATTACCGAATAGCGGGAAGGGTTTTCGGTGTTCGGAAAGGGCCTAAATGTATTTATTTTCAATGTTTGAAAAATTATTTATTGCTTTTTTTATAAACAGTACCTTTCATTGTGTTTATATTTTACATTTCATTCAAATCCATCAAGAATTTATATAATTTTACAATATTTTTGAATGCCGTACGATACGATCGAGTAACGGAAAGGGGCGAGCACCACGAAAAGGGCTCGTAGCGGAAAAGGGCCTCGGCCTTCGGAAAGAGGCTAAAAAAAATATTTTTAAAGCTTTAAAGACATTTGACAGGGCTCGATCATCGTTAAGTTTCGTAATAAACTTAAAATACCTGTCGATGTTCGGAAAGCGCTTTATATATTTAAACGGTTACTTTCTTAAAACATGCATTGGTATTGTCGTAAACAAGTAATAAAATTGTGATCAGTGTTCCGTTTTTATTGAATATTGTGTATATTTGATAAATACATTTTTGTGATCCATAATTGACGTAAAAAGCGAAATATATTTTATGATACCATATTTGACGCCAAAAGCGAAATATATTTTATTATCTTTATTTACATAAATATACACAGAGTATCATGCATAATAACATAATAACACACACTAACAAATGGCAACATAGCATACATTATGACTGAAACTGTACGATGAAGAACAAAAATAATACAGTAGGCAATTTAATATGCGCATGAGTATGCATGAAATCATATGTCAATACAATATAGATAAACCCAAGTCACAGGTCCTGCAAAGTAAATTATCATAATTAAATCGAGACATTGTCAATGTCTTAGACGTTAACGATAATTAATGTTTTGTCTTCATGGAGATCAACGTTTTTAAGTTCTTTTAATGATGTCGATGAGTTTGTTTTTTTATTTCTTCATTATTGTTGTATAAGTTGTCTTTTAGCACTTGGTGTTCTCGATCTTTCCGCTCTTTTTCTTTTCCGTTGGTGTGTTTTTTTTTTTACGGCTGTTGGTGTTTGTTGGACTGTCCTTGTTCCATCAGCTGATACTATTGTGTTAATGTTTTCACATAATAATTTAAAAATCTTCGTGTTCGCTTTGTCGGGCTTCTTCTGTCATTGTTGCCCAGAAGCTGATGTCGGTCTTGTGGTGCTGGTATTTTTCTGCCAATCAGTAAATTCCTGTGTCGCGAATGGCTCTTACTCGTTTCTCCTGTTCACCTTTGACGAGGTTGTACAGCGTATTAATAAATCGTGGTAAATCTTGTTGTCGCCACTGTGTTGCATTTTTCATACATTATTTGCACTTTCAAAATTGTTGTTTGTCCAACACTTTGAAAGTTTTCCTCGTCTAGTCGGTTTGATCACGTGTTCAATGAGTAAATGTTGAAGTTTTGTTTCGAAGTAATTGAGAAATGTTCGTTTGTTTGAATGCTGACTTCCTTTTCTGTTATTATCTTTTTTTAGTTGGCCGAGCCTGTAGTTTAATGTATCGTCGTCTAACGCGTCAATTAGTCCGTTTGCACCGTATATATTATTTAACAATTCGTCGCAATCTTGTTTCTTTAACCCTACAACGTTTTCAAGGTATCTGTTTGTGTTTTCTTTCAAATGTCGTGTGCAAAGTACATGTGTAGACTGGTTGAAACACCTCTTGATGGCGTTTTTAAAGGCATATTTTTCATCAGTGCCAACCAGCAAACTTTCAATTTCTAATTACGTTAAATTATCCGTTATGTCGTGTAAAAAAATGGTAAGTCATTGTGGTTGGTTGCTTTTTTAATTACAGATAAGTCCTTATAAACAGTCGGTGTAACGTGAAACTCTGCAAGGTTGTATGTTTTGTCCATTCCTTATACAGTTCCGCTGTTCGTACAACAAAATCGTTTTATCTGCTGATCCGTGAAAAGCGTGATCACTGGATGTGAACGAACATTGGATGTTAAGAAAAGTTTCCTGGACCAATGGAAAACAGTGATTTGCTTTCCAGGTTGTGTTGCGTCTCTGACCAATTTTAATCTTCGATGCAGCGTGCACACTGCTCCACATAATTGTAATCACAGGCTTCTCGGGATCTACGAACGGTGCTTGATAACTTGGTTAATGTGCTTGAAGTTGTTGTTGTCATAGTTTTATTTTTCGTTGAAAAAAGGTGTCTTCTTAGAAAAAATCCAAATTAGGCGGCAAGTGCCGTTTCTAATAAATGTGCACAAGCTATTCTGGGACGACAAATTAAGCACATGCATTAAACCCCCTTTTTATAGAGCGCGGCTCATATCTTTATGATGGCAAACAATTACCATGAATCGATCCATGAACAAAGGCATTCACGCTTGTGATTATTCTGTGTAAATTTGAATTATTTAACAAGCAGACATAGACAATGCGTCTTTACAAAAAAATGACGACGTACATTTCCAAAATACTCGCAATTTGTGATACAGCTTAACAGCTTAACGCATTCGACAGGTCGAGTACCGTTTAATGAGAACGGATTTCTTTCGTCCAGACCATTATTTCTAACAAGATTTGATCAAAACTAACTCGAACTCCGATGGGTTGTCTGTTTAAATATTAATGATTAATCATTACGTTTCCGCTCAATCAATGTCCGACTATGTAAATAGTTCATTAATGGCAAGTACTTGAGTTTCTTATACAAACACGTCTTGTCGACACGTCCTCAAATATTTGTTTGAATACACGGGTAATTATGCTAGAACCACTTGAAGCGTCTTCTTTGAAAAATAATTCACGTTTTAATGAGTTGATATTTATGACAGATTTAAATATTTTGACAGATTTAAAACTTAACATTCCGAATTTGATGACACGATATTTAAATATTGAAATTTCGCCCATGCTTGTTTGATTTATTGAAATCTAGCCTAGTCCAGATACGATGTATTTTAGTTTCATCAATATGAATTAGATATACAAAATCAATAATCTTAACAAATGATATGACGTTTGAATATGGCATGTATGGTATAGATTAAATATATTCTATTACCTTTGTTAAAATTATCGTGTACACTCTTTCTAAACTCTGTGAAAAACAAATAAATCTTAATGCATTTATATCAGAAAATACATGTACAATGTATAAGTATTGTTCTGTATTCGATTGACTTGTGTCCAATTTGACAGTATATTGAAGTTTTACTGATACAATAGAAGATAATTCAATGATCATTTAACCACTAACCAATAGACCTTAATGAATGTTGCGTCTATTGGCGGACATTACAGTTAATGTCTGAAATAATAGTAGTTTCGCGGTCATTCAATCTTTTTATCCATAAATTTAATATATTATTAAAGTTGATGTTTATTAACAAGATATTTTAACGTGATTGCGTTGATTGATGACACATATGTATAATGCACTTGAACAAATACCGACCACATTTGCGGATAATAAGACGATTTGTATCAGTTGGGTTTCATATGCTTTAATCTGTAGACAATTACGACAGTTATCACTAGCTAGGCGTGAAAACATGACAAGCATGCCACCAATTGCGTGATCATAATCAAGTAATTACAAATATGTTATACAGAAATCTTCCGCTTATATCATTTTATCCAATGAAAAAAAACCGATGGTTAGCGAAAAAAAGCACAAACAAAAACAATGTCATATTGTGACCAAAAAAAGAATACTTCTACGCTGACGTATATACGCTCGCCCCTTTCCGTTACTCGTATCGTACGGCATTCAAAAATATTGTAAAGTTAAATCATTTCTTGATGGATTTGAATGAAATTAAAAATATAAACACAATGTTAGGTACTGTTTATGAAAATACCAATAAATGTTTTATTAAAACATTGAAAATAAATAAATTTAGGCCCGTTCCGAACACCGAAAGCCCTTACCGTGGAAAGGGGCCCTTTCCGCTATTCAGTCATACCCAGGATATGTTCGTTGCCTCGTAGGAATTTCGGAAAGTAGCGACGATTTTCCGTCAGTTATCGTTAATGTCCGTGCCATCGGCTAGCCAATCAGAAATTAATCAATAAAATACCGGGCAAAATCGGTACCGAGCACAAAGACGATGGAGCTTTGACAAATATATTAATTTGGTTCTCCGTTGATCGTGCTTTCAGACGATTTTAACCCTTATTCCCCCCTCCTAAAAAAATATCTAATCTGATATTGATTTCAAAATCCACATTGGTCGGCTGAAATCCGGATTTCCGGGATAATCCGGAAAACTGACACCACTGTGAAATGATAAGCTTCTGGTTTCTTTATTTATTATTTACACGTATATAATTACTACATTTAAAGCATTTTAAGAATTTCAAATAAACAAAGAATTATATTGTGTGTGATATTGCATGCTTAATATAGGCTTTCATTAATATTTGAAGGCACTTTTCACCAAACAACGAATACATAAGTAAAACATGTTTTATTCTATATTTGAAAAAAAACTTGCATGAAAGGGTACTTTTTTGATAAATGCAAAAATATTTGAACCGCGCTCTGTGAACAGGGCGTTTAATGCATGTGTGTAAAGAGTCGTCCCATATTAGCCTATGCAATCCGCACAGGCTAATCAGGGACGACACGTTCCGCCTAAACTAGATTTTTGCTTAGAAGAGACTTTCTTTACAGAAAAATATCATTAAGCGGGAAGTTTCTTCCTTGATTAGCCTTTGACGACTGCACAGTCTAATCTGGGACGACACTACGCATATAAATTAAACCCTATTTTCACAGAGCGCAGACCATTTATAAACTGAATGTATGGATTCTTTTACTGTCTATATCGTTCTGTATATGGTGCAGGATTACAGGCTTGCGCACACATTTTGGCGTCTTTAATGAGTTTAAGTAGCACTAGCAACAGTAGCAGTAGTAGAAGAAGTAGGTGTAGTAGTTAAAGAAGTAGTGGTAGTAGTCGTTGTAGAAGTTGTAGAAGAAGTAGTCGTAGAAATTGTGGTTGAAGGTTGTGATGTCGTTGAAGGATAAAAAGTTGTTGTAAAAGAAGTTGCAGTATAATAAGAGACGTAGGAAATTAGCTACAGGAATCAGTATAACTATAAACACTATACGTTATAGTACTTTTAGTAGTGGTAGTATTAGTAGCAGAAGCAGTAGATGTAGTAATAGAAGAAACAGAAATACCTCCATATGCAACAAGTACTCGAGCTATGCACTTGCTAAGTATTCTGATTTAATCGTCATGCATATCGTAAGGGTCGGTCTGAATAGTACGGGTTGTTCTCCCTAAACGATCTATTATGATCTGACGCTATATTCCCGTTGCAGTTTACTGTCTAAAATATGAAAACTTAATCAAACATCGCTTGGGTATTATTTGAACTTTAGCCCATATTGTATAACTCAATGCAACTACAAATAAAAAAGATCATGACTTGCAAATGCAATAGTTTATTCTGATTAACACTACTGTAATACCTACTTTACATTGTATATATTGACAAACTTCTAACGCAGTAAATGTTCGAACTCAATCTGTTGGATTGATCTTTCGACAATGGTTCGTTTTCCTGTTTAAAAGTATATTACTTCATGTTGAATATCTAAGATACCGTACCAAATCTAACATGTTTTACCTTTTTGTGAGAATTCATGTAAACGATAGTATCCGTTCATTTACGTTTAGTTATTAATCACACAGTTCAGATGTTCAGAATCAGAATATAATGATATTTTTAAATTGAAACAATTATCTGCTCCACAGAAATTATGCAACGTATCATTCAGCACGTACTTACATTTGAGATTTTCTATTTTACTCTAAGCCGACACGTAGAACCATGTATTGATCCATTTTAATGCAGTCCGCACAGACTAATCAGGTACGACACTTTCCGCATAAACTTGATTTTTGCACAGAAGATACTTTCTTTAAACATAAAAGCGGAAAGTGTCGTCCATTTTTAAATTCTGCGGACTGTCTAGGCTAATCTGGGACGGCATTTTACGCACATGCATTAAACCGCCTTTTCACAGAGCAGGGCTTATTTATATGACTTTTAAAACATAGCACCAGACCCGTACTGTTACGAAATCTCTATCAGCTATTTAATTTTGATGATATGAATGCGGGATTTCAGTCGACCGATTGTAGCTTACTTAGACAATTACACACGGCTGAGAACTGATGGAAACGTACGTGTAGCTATCATCGCTATGCCAAATGTCCATTAAATAATGATCATCAACTATTTATTTATTTATTTATTTATAAATCCCTGCAAAACGTATCATCAATACCCGACCATAATACTTGCACGTGATCCTCGGAATCCTGACGTAGTATTTTTAGGCGTTTATGTGCGTTTCGTTTAAATTCGAAATTGGTTTTACTCTTTAAAGGGACTGCAAGTTTTACATAGAATTATGGTTATATAAAATATGGTATATATATTAGACTGGTAATACATACACATCAGTGCACAATTTCAGTACAAATAATATAAAAATTGCAATGTATTCACTATACGCTAATATGAATATATATTAAATATATTTAAAAAATAACTCTGAGATATGTTATCAAGAATTATAAAAAGTTAAACTTGCCCATAATATGTTAAGTGCACTATTTTTTTATTTTCTCACTTCACACTACGTTTGATAAAATTGTTATGAGGTATTGTGGTCATCATACGTCGAATTATGTGTGAAAGGTTGATTACACTGGCATGAATAGCAGGGGGTGTTGACTGGTGAAATATTTTGAAATATATTTAATAACTGACACTCACAGCACAGTAAATGTAAATATCTACCTATGACACCAAAAGGAATTGGTTACATAACTATCTGTGTCATGGAGCGGTGTTGCAGCCATACATTGACATCATGGACATTTATCTATTTTTCTCTATTCAATACATCACCATATACCAAATCGTACATTAGTCGATCGAATGAAACCAAGGCCTTTCACTGTTATCAGAAATACTAAATTATGCTGGCTGATAGGAGAAACACCAAAGCATATTGATTTTCATGTTTCCGTGGAAAGTGTAATGGGGTCAGCATTGATAGTTTAAAATTGTGTACTTTAATTTAATCTCATCGAGAACCAAAGACTAAATAAGATAATCCCAATTCCATTTTCTGAATGGAATCAGTCTTTGGCGTCTTAAATGAGGATCATGATAATATTTCAAAAAAGGTTTCAAGCCCGTGGCTTCTAGAGCATAAATTGGACACTTTTGCCAATATGCCACGGGGTTAAAAATGATATAGTTATGTAATGTTATATCGCAAAGAACTCAAGTACATGTAATACAAACACAAGCAGTTTTGATATCTCTGACATAATGATGCGGTTTGATTTTGAGATATATAAAATGGAAACAAACTAACTAGTGAAACTTTTACGTGTAAAAGGTAGACATACCATTATTTCTGGTCTATGTAACAAATGTACTAGGTTACTGAAATGAAGATGTTTAAAATAACAAGATCTCTATACAGCAAGAGTCAACGTCACACCTAGGTAAAATAGTATTGTTCAATTGTATACAACAGAGACTGCATCAGTATAAACACATACTTGTCATATAATGACACCCGTTTTTGTCAAACTGCAGAATTTTCTTCGGTGCTGCACCTATGTGTCATGTACACCGCAACTTAATGTCACCGTAGTTACGTAATTATATCATGACAAAATGTAATGCCGTGCTAGTGGTCGTTAAAACCAGGTATGTAGTGGCATTCTGTCTGGTTACAAGTAACTGTGATAAAAGTTATACACATTGTTTTCCCCCTTTCCTTTGAGGCAATCTTTCCGCAGGTAACGATGTATTAAAAAGGATCAAATTAATACATAATTATAGCTGAAACGCTTTTCGGAAAGGAAATTGCAAATATGGATGACATATATAAATGTTTAAACAAACGTAACTGACCGACTAATGTTTTGACATAGTTATGTACACAGTTATTTTGTTTAAGATACAGTACACAATTAAAATGTAACATGGCAAATATATATAGAATACCATGACACTAAAATCCACACTAACTTAGCCTATACTAAGTTGTTGTACTAGAAAGCTTGTAAAAATAATATACACATGAATAACATTTCCATTGCTTATTAAAATTCGTTAACTTATGTAATGTGTACTAAGTACTAAAGTTGATGATTATTCTTTTATTTATCAAAAAAGTAAGGTTTGTTATGGCATTTTGTACCATGCAAGCAATCCTGCATCCAATACTGTGACAGTATATGTGAACATTAATTAACGATAACGGCTGTGTATCTGACAGTTCTAGGTAAACCTATTTTACACTTTTACTCAGAACAGTCTTAGTTGCAAAGCCTTAACTTTCAGCATTTTACCGACAATTTAGATCGCACTGTTAAACGGCGATTTGAATAAACATATTCTACAACTTCAACAACAAACTCGTGTGATATTAAATGCCTGAATTACTTAAAAGTTTGTAATAAATATGTTTGTTTAATACCGATGAGAGTACAAGTGTCTGAAAAAGTAGACGCATATATATATATTGTTTATATTAATGTAACCAAATGTTCAGATTTATTTGCGTATTTATAATTACTTTTAAATTTAATTAATTTTAAAAAACAGTAACACACAAACAACGCTAACAAAAGCATAACCGACACATAAACTGACCCGTTAACTCCAGTAACACCGTACGATCCCCTGGTAATTTACGAGTTTTAAGGTTTTTAAAAAGGTAAATCAAAAATACATACATAGTATGAACACTATATTGGAAAAAAATGATACACGTGGCACACTTAATATTGGATCCAGCGGAAACGTTAAGCGTTTGTATAACCTTGCAACGTACAGGACCGATGTTTTAGTTGGCAAACATCCAACACATGAGTTATCCGGATTTTCAAATCACCGCTGGGTACACAAACTTATAGTACGACGTCTAAATTTGTAATAATACACCTGCCGATTCCTCCAATGCAGCTGTTAATAGCTTGTTTTTAATGAACAATGCCTATGAATCAGTGACCAAAAGTCAAAACTAAGAGTGTTGCCCTAACTATGTACTAATACGTGTTTGTGGAATGTACAAACGGCTACGATGCTGTTATGTTAGGAACTTTCTAAATGCATAACATACGTATGGTCATTCATGCTATTAAGCTTGAGTATTAATGTTCAGCATTCTCGAGATAAGCGTTATGCCGTTAGACATGATGATATACTGTGCTGTATAAGCTACGGGTCACTTCTCTCGAAATGGGTCTCTCTCTAGACTTATCCTATCCCTATGTTAACAACAGATCAGTATGTTTAAGTGTACAAGTCTGAGACAATTACATTAAAAACGTGTCACGCCAAATTGAATTTAAAAGTAGAATCAAAGATGTATCGGTATGTTGAGCCGTTCAAATACGTAAGAGAATACGTTTTTAGGATAGCTATAGATTATCCGAAGCCTATATTACAACATGCAACGTGCTTAGCATGAGAGATATTTATGTATTGAGGCAAAGTTGTGAATTTAACAGAGGACAGTTGGAAAATGTGTTTTTATGTTTGTATTAAAAATATAGATGCACATTAAATACGTGCGTGTTTTGGTGCATGATTGTCATCCTGTAAAGTGTATGAGTAATTACAAAGTATAAGTAAATTATTAAATTAACGTCATGTCAGAGATGCATTTTCCAAATCATGTTGATACCCTTTTTTATACCTTCGCATTCCACAAAGTATGAATCAATCCGTTCTTGACATACTGCCACGTTTTTAAAGGGGCCTTTTAACAGATTTTGTCATGTTTTGAAGTTTGTCATTAAATGCTTTATATTGATATATGTAAACATTGGATATAAAAAGCTCAAGTAAAAAATCAATAATTAAAAAAGGTAACCCTCAGCAGGACTCGAACCACTGACCCCTGGAGTCCTGGAGTAAAACATCTGCGACTTAGGCCACTCGACCATCCTTCCGTGTTCAATGATACATGTATGTTATACTTTACATAAGCAATCCTCGAAGTTTCCCAAAATATCACAACAACAACAGAACTCTCCAAATTATTAATTCGTTTTGCGTTGCAACGCTTTATAATTTTTGAATCGTCAAAAGATGAATATAATGGCTATTTTAGAGCATAATTAATGCTCAGTATTACTGTTTTCTCACACATATCATAACAAAAACAAAAATGTGAGAATCTGGTACAACTATTTTCAATATTGTCAATTTACCCAAACGTGAAAAGGCGCCTTTAAAAAGCAAAGCAATACGTATGGAGGAAATAAAGCTACCGGCCTTTTCTGGAATTATATATATATATATATATATATATATATACGCATTTACATTTTGACTCTCCCGCTCTGAAGGTTTTTTTCTGATTTTATGTTTGTCGCCGTTTCATTGCTAACAAACGCGGAAGGCACATAATTATCGGCCCTTTATATACAGCAAAACAATACCCAGCCAAATGTTACCGATCAGACGTTTTTATGGGGAAGATATAATTTGCAATAGTTTAATGGTGACTACAATAAACTTATAAATAGTCGTTCTTTATCTATATCTGTTGAACATTAAGTTTTAATAATAAACAATAACAAAAGGCGTTTTTTTAAGATTAACCAACGTTCAAAGCATGTACACAATCACCTTAAACTTAAATTTGCAGTCATATGTACGGGTTTAGTACATGTTTGTAACAATCCAACCTATCACATACCAATGTATATTTGTTACACATATTGTCAAATTATCATGATTAAAAAGGCATTCCCAATAAAAATTAACACATGTCTTCAAAATTTAAGGATGATAGTTTTAGTTAAAAACATATGCCTTTTTCGTGCTGCTTGTTTTCAAATGTTTATGGCGTAAGATATCAAAGTATAAATTATTTTATTGGAACATAGGTAAGTCATGTTGCAATTGGACATCAAACGTTGCAAACGTTATCAATGACACAACAATTATTTATTTGCGCAGGTGTTACCTCTTTTTCTTACACCCGCTATATTTAGTTGTTATTTATATGCTATTTTAATGTACCGAAATAAAGCATTCTGTCACTTCCGTCTGTGATGACCTCTGTCGGATTATTATCGTAATCATTGTGAAGTGTTTTTTTTGAATGTCGTATCAAACATTTGTGAGATTATGTCACATTTACGCGTACCATTTTCGATCATTGACTTATTTAAAACTTTTCATATATATGTCGACATATGCATAAACTATTATGTTTATTCATGACTGGAAATATATTAACACTGTATCCACGAGTTTTCTTTGATGCATCCGTGTTTGATAGTATGTAAACACTACTGCAAGTTTTATGATTAAGCGTTACAATTGGCAGTATTAATATAATAACCAAATGATAGAGCAGTGTATTTTAATGAAAAAAGTTACATGTTTGCTTTGTCGTTTTCTCTGTATGCCTGTAATTTAATGCAACCGAAGTTTTCGAACATCAATGGTTAATATTCATATGTTCAAACAATACATCATTACTAACAAAGTTAATGGTTTTATTATTTGTAATATAACACTGGATGATCTTTTGTTATCATTTTACCAGTATTGCGACACCTTAAGGGGTTTCGCGTGATGGAATGAGTGTGGAGTTCAAATAAATTTGAGATTTTTTTCTGTGCAAATGATGATTGCAACTATACAGTACTTATTGCAGAGATTCTTTATATTTAAGCCTAGGCCACTTAATTACAGATGTTGTTATTTCGGCCGGACCACTAGCTTTTTAAAGCCATAAACAATCAAGTGTCATAAAAATTATATAAAAAATTAGCGACAGTGTAACAATGTTTAGTTTCGTAATATTCATTTATTTAGGCATAACTTTTCCCTTTGACATGAACTTAATTCAGAATGGGCTCTCAAAATAGGGCATTGTTACAAATTGGGCAAAGTCAAGGGCAATACCGTCAAAATGCACTTTAACAACTCGGGTGACATTGAGCTTAAGTCGATTTTTTCTGTAAAATATTTTTACAGCGAACACACATAATGTCATTCTTTTTTAAGAAATACATGTCTTATGACTTAATATGGTTATTAGACTGTATATATCTTTTTTTTAAACAACCTACACAATATATTACTATTATAACCATAAGTTATGATAAGTGTTCAATTTCATCAGTGTATACTTAGGGAAAATAAAACCAATAGTGCTAACATTGGCTCTATTATCTTATTGACAAAAAAGTTCTCTCCAAGACACCCCAGACACTTACCAAATTCATGATTAAACATTTATAATTGCTAAATTTTGGAAAACCTTAAGTAAATATGCGTATTAACTATTTCATATTTGAGGATTTTGAAAATTATGGACCCGAACGTCTGGTGTGTTTCGTCCCAATATCAGTCTGCAAAACTAAGTTTTTTGTCTTCATAGCCAATGTGGCTATGAATCTTTGAAAATGTCATAGCCAGAAGAGTTTCATGTCCAGAAAAAATAATTTACAGTGACATTATTATGAAAGTAATATCAACAGTCGTTATATATCAATTGCAATTGGGGGGGGGGGGGGGGTAAGATTGAATACTAATCAGTATCCCAGGTTTCAAACTTTTATTCCATCACATCTGACACTGAGAGATTTTTACAATATAATATTTTGAAATATTATTTTCATTATTTATGATATGAATGATAAACACTGTTACGGTTATTTCGTTATTTCAAAGCTATTGTAATAAAGACATTTAAACGTTTTACTTAATGTATAAAACCCCTCGCACTATTATTTTATTTATCGGCGTAGAATGCAAGTTCAGTTTACCAAAAGTATTACTTTTAAATAGGCGAGCCAGACTTTACACTCTCTATAATATCTAATGGATATGACTAATGATAGAAAACTAAGGGAAGTAATTAAGCGTTGTCACTGTAAGAATTTACACCTGGAATGCGTAATTGATTATAACATGTAATTGGTTTATTTGCTCTGAATTTTTTCATTGCAATTCAGGCAATATATATTCAATTTTTCTATCGCTAGTGCCGAGATTTCATCGCATTGGCAATCAGGCTTTGGGTTAATTTTGCAGACTGCCCAATATTACAGAAAGTAAACTTGTGAACTTCTGGATGAAGCACAAAAATTACATTCATTAATAATTGCTTTTAGTAGGGTATAAGAAAAGATGTGTTAGTCAGAAACACAATGCCCCCTTCTGCACCACTTTGAAGCCATATATTTGACCTTTGACCTTGAAGAATGACCTTGACATTTCACCTGTCAAAATTTGCAGGTCCATGAGATAGACATGCATGCCATATATCAAGTTGCTATCTTCAAATTTGCAAAAATATTGACCAATGTTAAAGTTTTCGGACGGACAGATAGACTGACAGAGAGACAGATAGTTCAAAAACTATATGCCACCCTTTGAGGGCATAAAAAGGTTCCCATACGTCTTTCTCTTACAGTAGGTCATATTGAAATAATGCTTATGACCAGAAGTTACAAACTTTACTTACTGTTAATGTTTTGTCGACTCGTACCGTGTTTCCGGGACTCATCAGTTGGAGAAACACCATCAACTTGAGTCAACAGAACAACTTTAAAACTGCTAAATAACTTTTAAACTAACAACAAGAATTTTAAAGCGAGATTATACGATTTTGTTAAATATCTATGAATTTATATAAAATGTGTAAAAAACATATTATATATAATACATATATTTCAATATCAAATAAAATTAAAGTTAAGAAGAACAGGAAAAGAAACTACGCTGAGGCTGATATTTGGGCCATTTACCAGGCCTTTTACCTGGTGCGCTGACTGCGATGTAGTTTTTCTTGGGTGAAAAGTCGCCTGTAAATGGCAAAATAACGCATAACAAATGCTAAATGTAAACATCGATTGGAAATGTTTCATTAGTATGTTTATATTCCTACTCACATAAATTGTGTTCTCCCCCATCTGTGTTTACACGGGCTTTGGACCGTTCCCTGAGAACAAAGCGTTCACAGGAAGCCACATTAAGGAGTGACACATTGGCACCTCCCCACCCTCGAACCGAAACTCTGAGTTCGGGGGTGTCTTACCCGTCGTTGTTGATTTGACCTAGTTTTTAACCCTATTTGAACTAAATAAACCACCAATCCAGATATCATCAAGATAAACATTCCGGTTAAATTTCATAAAGATTGGATGAAAACTGTGACCTGTATTGTCTACACAAGGTTTTTCTATCATTTGACCTAGTGACCTAGTTTTTGACCCCAGATGACCCAAATACAATCCCAACCCAGATTTCATCAAAATAAACATTCTCATCGAATTATATATGAAAACTGTGACCTCTATTGCCTACACAACGTTTTTCTATTATTTGACCTAGTGACCTAGTTTTTGACCCCAAATGACCCAAATACAATCCAACCCAGATTTCATCAAGATAACATTCTGACTTAATTTCATACATATTTGATGAAAACATGTTGACATATTAGTTGTAAATACATGTGTTTAGACGATGTACAATGTGCAAGTCTTGAATAAAAAAGTCTGTCTGTCTGTCTGTTTGTTTGTCTGTCTGTGACCTCTATTGTTTACACAAGGTTGTTCTATTATTTGACCTAGTTACCTAGTTTTTGACCTAGTGACCTAGTTTTTTACCAGACAACCCTAAAACAATCCCAATCCAGATTTCATCAAGATAAACATTTTGACCAAATTTTATAAAGACTGGATTGAAACTGTGACCTCTACTGTTCACACAAACTGTTGAGAGACGCACGCACGGACGCCAGACAACACACAATCACATACAGTACAGGCAACGTGTACTTTGACAAACACCACTCGTTGCGGTGTTCATTTTACGGTGTTCGCTTAAACAGATAAAAGTGTGATAGAAACGCAAAAATCACAACATTCGCCATATCTCTAAACTATCAAATGAATTTCTGCATGTTTCTATTTAAAGATTTGATGTAAAAAGCGCCCAATCAGAACCGGTGTATTGCAACATTCGTAAATCACCTGACGCCTAGTGTGCGCGTTGTGTAGAGTTCATGTTCTGTTACAAATTGTAGCCACAAATAAATACATGTATATATGCCCATGATATTTTCATTTTCTTTGTTCTGAACCATAAAAAGCGCGCAAAAATTGGCATGGGTGTATTTATTTTTGACACAAAATCTTTGTAGCGCAGACAACATTGGGATCTTTTAATTTCGATTTAAAGTTTTGTAGTGAATTTCTTCCTAAGTACCGGGGTAGCTTGCGAATTATTTGGAATTGACATTTCATCTGAATAAAATAAAAATCAAACACGCTATATTTAGATTTCATGCAACATGTACAAGTCATTTTCTGGAAATCGGGAAAAATGAAACCCAATTTTGTGAAAACAAAAAGGGCAATTGCATTGATTAACACCATAAAAGTTAATAGTATTGATCATCTAAACGCTTAGTTTTAGTTTTCCACTTAACGTACTGCCCGAGTTTAAGTACACATAAAAAATGTGCACATAATATCAACATGTACATAAAGTATATGATTTTATTTTGTACATGTACATTTAAAACGTGTGAATGACTCTCACAGACAGGTGTTTACGGTGGCTGCGCAGCATCGCGGTGATCACGGGTGTTCCCGTTTACGATAGCGTGCAATCGCGGCAATTTCAGGTGTTCGCCGAACACCGCGGTCAGTAGTGTGTCCGCCCCCCCCCCCCCCTCCCCAAAATGTCACCCATTGGGACAATTAAACACCGCGGACACGCGTTTTTGTCAAAGTACATATTGCCTGTACTGTGAGCTCACCATGTAACTTTGTGACAGGTAAGCTAAAAATAGAGTAAATCAGGTCCGTGAAGCAAAGTTTATATGTAATTTTATAGGGAGGGCTACCATCCCGAAACCCAAAATAATGCCACACTTTTTATTTTAGCTTCATAGGCGCATCTGATTATTACAATTTTTCGGCCACAACTTTTTCAGCCATTTTTACTCTTTGTCCGAAAGTAGACTGTTACCCACTTATTGATTGGATGACCAAAGTAATAATTAACCAAATCGCGCGTCGTTATTTCAGGTAAAGATAAAACATTGACCTTTCTGTATCAAATAGTCAGAGTACAGGGCACTCTACTATCTATGGCTATATATTAAAGAATTAAATCGAATTTAGTAGGATTGGCATCGTAATCAAATCGATGCATTTAATTATAGTTATAACTCGTATTAGCTGCTCAGTGGCAGGGGTATCAACGGGCGCCATCCGATTCAATGTTCCTAGGCTCGGCTTATATCACCTTATCGGGCTTCTTCTCCCATTTGTAGTTTAAAAATCCGAGTGTCACTTGTGTTCGGAGGCACAGCACTTAAAAAAAATTCCGAGTGTCACATGTGTTCGGACGCACAGCACTTAAAAAAAAATCCGAGTGTCACATGTGTTCAGAGGCACAGCACTTAAAAAAAATCCGAGTGTCACGTGTGTTCGGAGGCACAGCACTACAAAAAATCCGAGTGTCACTTGTGTTCGGAGGCACAGCACTACTATTTACGTAAAACATTAAATAACATTGACAAAAAAGATGATTTCTCCATTGCAACACAGACGCTCTATGGATTTAATACATAAAGTGCCTCGCCGATGATGCTAACGGTGCGTGCATAAAAATCGCACTCCGTTAAAAACGTTGACGTGGCTAAAAAACGTTCCTCCAGTAGTTTTAATTTTATCGCGATTTTTTTTATTTTGGCTTTTAATTTTGAATATAATGATGTAGGGTCGCAGCAAAATAATAGGCCCCGTTGGGGAACCGTAACCACAACATTATTTTGAACCCCGTTGATGCTGCACCCTGTAAATGTTATTAGCAATTAAACAATTGCTCAGTTATACAATTTTATTTCACGGTCAAAGAATTATTCCATTTCTGATATTGCTTGCAAATGCTATTTTACTTAAAATTAAGAAAATCAACTGACAAAAGCCTTAAAAACAAGAATATCAGTGAAACTGATGGATGCTCCCCGATGACGGGCTTTGTCAATTTATGTGTTAAAAACCACCTAAAAAAACTATTATAAGCCTTGGTGACCTTGACCCCAGTGACCTCATCAAAAGGTAGAGGTCCATGCAAGGTACCTACATGCCAAATGATGAAAGAGATCAGTAAAGAATTGAAGGTGCTATGAGAAACTGTTACAAAAGTGTGACAGAAGAATCTATTATTAGCCTCAATGACCTTAACCCCAATAACCTCAAACCTCATCATAAGGTAGAGGTCCATGCAATGTACCTTCATGCCAAATATGAAAGAGATCTGTTAAGAAACTGTAACAAAAGAGTGACAGAAAAATCTATTATTAGCCTCAGTGACCTTGACCCCAGTAACTTCAAACCTAATCAAAAGGTAGAGGTTCATGCAAGGTACATACGTGCCAAATATGAAGGAGATCGGTTAGTTATTGAAGGTGCTATGACAAACTGTAAAAAAAGTGAGACATTAGAATCTATTATTAGCCTCAGTGACATTGACCCCATTGACCTCAAACCTCATCATAAGGTAGAGGTCCATGCAAGGTACCTACATGCCAAATAAGACAGACACACAGATTGTTTTATTGACGTAAACTTTACAGTTTTTTGTCATTTACAAAATAGTTATACAAAGCATTAAGTCAATGTGAGAACAAATAACAATATTTAAATATCATATTGATCGCGTAAAGATCATATAACACTGTATTATGTGAATTGGGAATAAGACATCAATTTGGGAATAAATTGTGTTTTATCAAAAGTGCATAATATGCAGTTTTATATGTTGCATTTTTTTAGTTTTACAAATTATACTTAAAACATATACTTGCATATATAATAGCATCATTAAAATTGATTATACTTCAAAACTGGATTTCTTATTAATAAAAAAAAAAACTCATGAAATGATACTGTGTCCATGCCGCGCATGCACACGGTTTCAAAATACACTTTAAATGATACAAATTCAATCACTGTTAATGAAAAAGTCATGGAAAATTTCTTATTAAGCTTAAATTATAGATAATGTACTACAAAATATATGTAGATCATGAAATGAATAGTTTTGTTTGAGAAAATCACCAAAATGATGTCCATTCGCAGTTTGATGTCTTATTCCAAATTCACATAATACAGTGTTATATTCATACATACATGAATTTAATAAAGAAGTTGAACATAATTAAGATTTGTTTTACAAGTATTAATAATAAAAAATGAATAAATGTATTCATGTTTCGCCAGATTAACATATACTGATGATGAAAACAATTATTTGTTATTAACTTTCATAGAAATATTGGAAATATAAGAAAGAGATTGGTTAAGTTTTAAAGGTGCTATGAGAAAATGTAACAAAAGTGTGACAGAAGGAAGGACAAACTGGCAACTATATGCTCCGCCGAAATTTTATTTCGGAGAGCATAAAAACTAATTACTAGAGAACATTATATTTACAAAACACAACAACATTAATCTAACAGTATTTACAATTTTACATGCAATAATATATTAATAATTAATATCCAATGCTAACACAAACCTAATCAAACATCATGTATATTTACATAACAAACAACATTAATTTTACAGTATTTACATGCACAAAAACCCAATGAAACATGTATATATTTACATAACACACAACATAAACTTTCATGTAACTCATCACCCTTCAATCCCATGAAGATGCTTTTCCGTTATCCAGCATTTTCCAGCATATATTGAGAGTAAAGTAAGATTGAGTTCATGGGTCGGAGTGGGCCGACAAGATACAGGTTATAAGTAGTCCATTTATGTTTTGATACAAATTTCCTATGTTTATTCCGACAACCTATTTATTGGGATTGTTATTGCTTGACATCCTATGTTTATTCCGACAGCCTATTTATTGGGATTGTTATTGCTTGACATGTTTGTAGATATTTTGTTTTTTGTTTATTTGTTAAATAGATTTGATGATGGTAATATCAGATTTATGTTAAAATTGTTGATTTTATGTGCCTTTCAACAGATGCAGCCAGAGCAGGGCGAATAGACAAAAAGCCGATGACGCATGTCGAGGGACCTGTCATCTATGCCCTGCTCGGCGACACCTCTCGTGGCTATTGTTGATGGGTCGGAGTGGGCCGACAAGATACAGGTTATTAGTAGCCTATTTATGTTTTGATACAAATTTCCTATGTTTATTCCGACAACCTTTTTATTGGGATTTTATTTTTTATGCTTGACATGTTTGTAGATATTTTGTTTTTTGTTTATTTGTTAAATAGATTTGACGATGATAATTTCAGATTTATGTAAAAATTGTCGATTTTATGTGCCTTTCAACAGATGCAGCCAGAGCAGGGCGAATAGACAAGAAGCCGATGACGCATGTCGAGGGACCTGTCATCTATGCCCTGCTCGGCGACACCTCTCGTGGCTATTGTTGATGGGTCAGAGTGGGCCGACAAGATACAGGTTATAAGTAGTCTATTTATGTTTTGATACAAATTTCCTATGTTTATTCCGACAACCTATTTATTGGGATTATATTTGTTTGACATGTTCGTACATATTTTGTTTTTTGTTTATTTGTTAAATAGATTTGACGAAGATGATTCATCCATTGCGTCGCAGGCTCTCTTTGCATTTAATACGAAATCTCTGATATGATGGTGAACATGATTTTGTCTGTAATATCAGATTTATGTAAACAAAATTGATTATATGTGCCTAGCAGTTGTATGTTAGGTGCCTACATGCATGCATGTACTCATGTTTTCTGAATATTATTTGTTACATTAGAGACATGGCTTTTATTTCCCAGATGTAATTTTTAAGTTATAAATGCAATTGTCGTTCATAGATTAAAACAATGGCACATTCTTCAAGTGGTGTTCTCACTGTATTTATGGAAAAATTTTGTTGTTCTGTTTCCTCTAAATTTCCGTGGCACAATTGAACACGCTCATCACTGTAAAAAATATAGTGATTATTATCAACACACCCAACAGTAGTGTAGTGTTGGTGGTTATGATTGACAGACGCTTTGAACTCATAGGTCTCGTTGTTAATAAAAATGTTATTATCAAGAGAGATTCTCTTTTGTGCACAACGATGAATATTTATTATCAGGAGACTGGGCGGTCTGACCAATTCACGTTTGACATCATGTAACTTTTCACCACAATGTTCACAATTAAGCAATTTCTGTTCCATTAGCCATTTGTTGATGCCCTGATGTATACGTATTTGTGCTTCTGCTAGATCTACAAGATTGATTAAGATTCTTTGGGATCGGAATTGTTCTTTGATATTTGAGGAACTGCAACTTTGACATGTTTTTGTAGTTTTGACAGTTCCCTTGTGGATTTGGCAATCGTATGTTTGATCAAGACGGTCAAAAAGTTTAACAAGGAACTCATCCGCATCGTGTTCTATTCCTAGGCGCCAACCAGGGAGCAGGGACTCTGTTAGTTTTATAATTGGCATTTTAGGGAGATCCCTTAGGGGTAAATTGTGATGCCGATAGGCACGATTTACAACCTCATTCAGTGCACAAAGAGGACAAATCTCATTTTGAAGGTGGTAACCAGAGCATTGCTGGTGCAAGTATTGACGCTCCCTTAAGAAGGCATCAAAACTTCTGGTATGGCAAAGAGCTATAATTGGGGCATTCAAAAAGCACACATTATTTCCACTGTTTTGCAAACCTTTAAATGTTTGTCTGGAAATATCAGGTCGAGTTTTTAGGGACAGCAAATTTTCATTAGGTATGGGATCAAGAGGTGACAATTTTTGTTTTGGGGTTGGTAATTTCCTTTTCTTAATGTCACATGATGGGCCTGCGAGAGATAACTTATCGTCAAATTGTCTTTTTAAAACCTTTGGTTTAACAGATTTGTTCTTTTGGTAATTAGTCAAGGTTTCATAATCCTCTTGACTTATGTGTGGTGCTGCTTCAGCTACCAGATATTCCTGGGTTTCGATCAACTTTTCAAGCACTCTCATAATAACATTTGTATCGGTGTCTATAAACATAAGTTGCACGATGCGAATCAGTTCCTCTTTGTCCTTTTTGATACTTAGCCTTTTTGCAAAAGCTTGATCTATGATACTGTCTGCCAAATTATTATAATGAGTAGTCCAAAATGGGTCACCACAGTTTTTATGTCGGTACATGCGTTCAGACTTAACTTTTACGGCTTCTTCAAATGCTTGTGCATCAAGAACATTTTCCTTAAGCCTTTGTACTTTAAGGTCCATGTAATTTGGAAAAGTACGTATATGAAGATGGGCGGGACTTCTAACCCTAGAAATGGCAACCAGGAATATGCCAGGCACATGAAACCAGCCATCCAGATCAACTTCAGTCAATGGGAAATTAGCTCCTTGTCCTTTAAAACTTGTTGCTGCGTCTCCTCCTTCGAGTGGCAAGGCGATTCTAGTCATGGGTATGTTTGACTTTGTCTTCCCAGCTTTTTGTTTATAACTTTCAACAGGAGGAATTGGGACATAATTTTCGCATCCTGGTATTCTTAAAATATTTGGGCCCGAGTAATTGGAAGCTTCTATTACCATAAAATCAGGCATTTCTGGTGGGTTACTAGGACCCTGAAACTTACAGGTCATGTGTACGCCTGAAGGAAACTCATCAACAGTATCCTTACAATAAGGAACATCATCAACAGAAAGCAATACACTCTTTGGGGGAATCTGCTGTACTTTTCCACATGTATCAATTGGTTTTGTAGTAATGCAGTCCTGTAATCCTCCTGTTTTCAAATCTGCACTAGTTAAAGAAGCAACAATGCTGTCCCTGTTATATATTGGTCCCACCAAAGTATGTAATGATCCATTGTACAGACCTATACTTGGAGCAATGTTACGTAAGAGCATGACTCTCATTCCCCTGCATGCGTGCCAGCTGGGTGGGGCACCTTCAAATTCTTTTGCAGACATTGCTCTTAGCTTATTTTCTTTCGCTGCTGGACGATGTATTGAGTCTATTCGCATTATCGGATTTCCTGTTATTTTGTGATGTCTGAGAAGAGCTTTTGCATTTTCAGACTCAACAGTTGACCTATTTTCATGGTTTTTTGAATGAAAATGATACCCATGGATGATATGTGCACTGTTCCACTTCCCGTCCATCTTCATATCACGTTCTGTTGGACAGTTTTTTCTAAGGAAAAGCATTTCTTTTTCCCTGCATTTTTTACCATACCTCATATTGACAAGCACTTTTCCAGTGAAACATTGACTAATGGGATCAACATCTGTTCTTTTGACTTCAGTCAAAAACACAGCATCAAATTGGCCCAGCATCAGATCTTTCCGACAAGCAGTAATATCATCTGATAAAAGACGATCTTTAGGCGATGTTAAGGATTGCCATTTGTCATAGTTTGGAATTGTTTGTAACGGTGGAAATTTGAAGACCTGTCTAAACCTTATCAAACCATTAATAGAAAGGGAACTGCATTTTTTGTTTTCATGCGTGTAAGAACGAGCGCTCCAGAGAGGTTCAGCTGCAATCGGAAGAATCTGTGCTGGGTCCCCAATAAGAACAATGCCAATATTGTCGAGATCAATGTTGCACTGAATCAGTCGTTCAGTTACAAAGGCAAACATCTCTCGTGACAGCATGGAAAACTCATCAACAATGAGGAGAAAGAATTTTTTGGGGTCAAAATTGAGCATAAGTCTGGAATATGTGGCAGATGTTTCTTCCAGACGCAAATCTTTTTCATTTAGATGGACAGGTATACAAAAAAGTCGATGCAAAGTCTCTGACTTGAAGTACATCTGACTTGATGCAGCTCCTGTGGGAGCTGCAAGTTTGATTCTGTCTGTCCAAGTGCTTACCTGTGCATCTGAATCAGGGTTAAATTGTAAGAGGCTTATTACACTGCTTATGATGCATTTTAGTGTCCAGCTTTTTCCAGTACCTGGATTGCCCATTAGAATGAGACACAAGGGGTTTGGGGGAGGTGCTTGTTTATTTGTTTCCCAATTTAATCTAATTTTAACATAATCAACAACAATGTCATGAGCCATCTTTTGTTTATCATTTAATGAAGATGCTTCAAATGAATTACTTGACAAAACTCCTTGCGTGTTTGTGAGATTTGAAATATGAGCATGTATTTCAGCCATAGAAGGTATAACATTCTCTCCTAGCCAGCTCTTCATAAAATCAACACCTTCAGGATTAGCTAAAATGTCAGAATTACTGAAACATGGCTTGGAATCTATGCCCTGCTGCGGGGCAGACCGCAAACGATCAACTGGGTTTTGATAAAATTGTTCATTTCCGGGGCGTGCTATCGGTTTTGAAGCGGAATCGTATTCACTGCTTTTAATTTTGCTAAGATTAGTGTCATCAGTTGCATCTACTGCACAAGCTTGCTGGTTTTCTTCGAGATCTTCGTCTGAGGATGAATCTGAATCAGAGTTGTTGTTTCGAGGAAGATGGTGATGTTTCCAAAATTTGTATGCCCATGGTGGAAGTCCATTACCATCAAGAAATGTTTGATTGAATAGATCAATCCAAGCTTTCTTTAAAGATTCTGCATCTTCAGCAATTGGTGAGAAGTCAGTAGTTTTGTGGCAAGGAATCTTCCAAAGGCAGAGTGTTCTACAATAGTGCCAATATTGTTTTCCACGGGGATTTGCCATTCTTATACCATGGCAAGGTATGAGCTTTAATGCATTCAATCTGCCATTTCTTGCAGTACTTCTTCTTTTAAATTGTAAGAATCTTGCACCATCATTGGGTTTAATTTCTTTAACATCAAACAAGTCACAAAACTGATGTAGACACATGTTGCATTGTATCTCTGCCTTCAGTTTTGGCGACTCTTTGCCACATTCGATGAAAACAGCTGTTGTGCCATGTCGCCCATCAAATTGTTTAATGAGAGGTGGGAGAATGTAATCTTCGCCATCTTTTTTATCATAGTCAGTTCTCAGCAGAGACAAACCAGATACACTGCAACTTTTGATGTTAACATTTGAAAGAACATGTGGGATATTTTGATTGAGGTGAGTTGCCTGAAAGATAGATGTTGTGCCAGCAATTGCATGGCTATTGTACATTTTTTGAACAGCACCTTGATTTATTGGTTCACCATCTTGCAACTTCTCCATTGCAGTGATGAGCACTTCATTAGATGTTTTAGTGGGAATTGCATCTTTAAAGGCATATTTAGTTACATACTCTGTAGCAGAGTCACCAGTATCTGAAAAGAACTCAAGATTTAAGTCCTGCACCCCATTTTCTTTATTTTGGCAACAAATGACCTCTATTACTGGAGGTTTTCTGAGAAACTCTGGCACAACAGCTTTGTCATCAGCATTGCTAAGTACATGCAGAATCTCAAAAGGATCATGACCATTAAACCATTTGTCGTTACATTCAAACTGAAGTTGAAAAATTTTCTTATTGTGTTTGTCAGGCTCAATGGTGGGTACTTTATTCATTGGTTGCGGTTTTCGCCTTTTACAGGTAATAACCTCTGTGGACTGTTTATTCCCAGTTTCCTTGCATGTCGATTGCTTTTTCTTAACCACTGCACATTTATCTGTCTTGGAAGGCTGATCGTTTATTCCTGTATGACCTAAGTGGCGACATGTTCCATTGACAACAGTCACATATATTGTGTCCAATGTTGAAAAATCACCGGTTGTGAGGGCATTGTCTATCACACTTGCCATGTTCAGTCTGCAGATGGCGGAGGTCCTTTCATAGATGAAATCAAATGTCTTGTTTTTACCATCTGCTAGTAAACCTGCATTCCAGTTGGTGTAGAATGGTCGCATATATTCAATGTAATCCTTCCTAGCATGATCCCAACAGTCGAGTACCCTAGTACGGATAGTGTCCTGAACAAGAGGATTGTCGAGATCTTGGCCAGTATTTAAACATTCGTCTTTGGCACTCTGAAAGCAGTTTTGTATATTTAGTTTCAAGCTGTCCATGTGCTGACTGAATTCACGACTAAAATACAGCCTATGAGCATGTGGATTGGCATTTGCACCCCATTCAAACCGTGTAAAATAGGCATCACCATCATATCTAATTCTAGATAGAAACGTTGTGTCCAGCTCTGCCATCAATGCGCACATAAACGATACGATGCTTGGATACTGTAGTACGTTTCTTCGCCGACCTTCCAAAAATTCTTGGTCACTCTGGATGGAGAGGGTCTCTGTACCTGGACAGACTTTGTGAATTGCCGGGTGATGGTTATACGGTGGAGCACGAGTCTGGAACAGCATAATTGACATTGGCATTTTGTCTTTTCGCCAAGGAACACTTTCTTCCCAATCCCGTTGAACAGCTATTGCATCATCCCTTGACCTTTTCCAGAATGGAGCTGTATCCGGTATTGAGGACTTGAACATCATTAGGTTTGATACAGTCCAGTCACGAAGCTCTGCATTTTGCATTAAATCCTCTTTTACAGGTATTCCAGTTGTTTCAAAGGCATCACTTTTCAGAGCGAGCTTGGCCTTTCCCTTGCTATGTTCTCGTTTAATCATGCTATGAACTAGAAATTGAAGCTCAGTATTGACCATCGCTCGTTTTTGTGCGCATACCCAAAACAGGTAAGCAAATTTGTAGCTGCCTGATTTATTTTTAATGCTACGAGGACGTTCTTGGTGTGGACATGCATCACCAGTGAGGAAGACATCCGGGAAAGCCATTTGTAGGTATCCTTGTGTATCCACAGCAACAGGGTTCTGACGGTCCACATCTGGTGCTGAGATCCTTTGTAACACTGTGTTTTGCATTCCATTCTTGAGAATTTGCTCTGGGTTTTCAGACAAGTTAGAAACTCCACCCTGTGCAACACTACCTGAATCTCCTTCATCATTGCTGCTCTCCCTCAGGAGAAGTTCTACTTCTTCACAGCATAGGTAGGTTAGGTTTTTCAATTCATCTTCAGGTAATAATACCTGTTCAATGTTTTTTTGTGATGCATTTGAAACATCTGTGCTAGGATTGAGCCATTTCCTCTGAACACCGTACAAGACAACATCAGTGAGTGTTATTTTTATGGTTTCATTTGGATCTTCATCATGGTTAAGTTTGTCATTAGTTTGACTCTCTAGTATGAACTTTGCTAGATCGTTCCATATTAGATTTGCAATTTGTTCCATGTTAAGGCAGCTGGATGTGGCTTTTTGATTTTCAATTAGAATTGCATCTTTTATGCCACTTCCGATAATAAAACCAGAGTTTATCCATTCAGAGAACAGCTGAATAGTTAATCTTTTAGAAGCACGCTCATGGATCAGCTCAACATTGATTTTTCTTAAACCATTTGGGTAAACAGCTGTGCTTGTATCTGATAGCTGACTTGCTAGATTCTCCATGGCAGCTACTGTAAAAGGTGTATGAACCTTATCACAGTACCTGTAAAATGGTCTTTTGGTACCATATACAGGACAAGTCACTTCACGCTCCATAAGCTCTTTTGCATGAACAATCTTTGCCATATTAATTTTAGCTTCATTAATGCTCCCATCTTCTTGCTTAGAGACCATGATAACAAATGGTAACTTTTGGAAAGTGTGCCATGGAAGAGCTTTAGTTTTGACTGGTTCTTTTATCGCAAAAGATATTGATCCATATCTGGAGAATGGGATATTATTTGTTCGAGAACGCAATATAACTATTACAGCATGGATCGGTGACAGAACAAGTTTTTCAGCCTGAGATAAAGTGTCCATGAACATTTCATGCTGATATGAGGCCTCATCTTGAAAAACATCAAGAGCCATCAGATTTTCAGGACCGTAAGGGTTTATATTTGAAATATTGTCATCAATAGATTGCTGACTATCAACAGTGGTTCCCTGAGAACTCTCTTCACCAGCAGACTTTTTGTGCAGCAATGTTACAATTCCATCATCAATTTTACACAATTTTGAACAATTTGTACATACCCCTGTTACTGTTTCATCATTATAAACTCTAGCACTTGAAAATGCTGAGTCGAGAGTGACACTAGACCCTGCTAAGACCTGAGACTGCTTTAAAGCTTGCAGAAGAAAAGAGTTTGACAGTGGAATCTGTTGGCCAGCTTCAGGGACGTTTATACAATGAGCTGCATCTGCTTCAAAGCCAGGTGAACACATTCCACATTGAGAGCAATGGATCATCTTCATGGCACCATATGTTGCATGGAGATCACGAATTCCACTTAGATTTAGGACAGTGTGCTGAGCAGATGGGTCTTCAGATGACAGCTCGCTATGATCTAACCATGATTGACAAACAAGAGCTTCGCGTGGTTTTGTTATATTAAGCTTTCCTTTTTTCAAAGTAGGTATTTCTTTACAAGACTTAAATCGACCAGTAGTCAAAGATTGAACAAACTTCACACATGCCGAAGGCAGAGACTGAGTGTATACTGCCTTGCCTTTGATTATGTCAAATTCTTGACTCATGCATGCATATTTTGCCATTATTTGAACATGCTCAACACCTGCACTAACTTCACTTATTGTTTTGAACACAAAAGCAACTGGTGGAAGCTTCCCGTCTGTAGATCTGCCGTGGAATCATATGGAATTCTATGGAAATCGTTAGATGGAATTCCGTGGAGTATTGGCACTAACTTTCCATCCGATTCCATGCAATCAATGGAAAAGTGAAAAAAAACAGAAGGGGGACTTGATATGGGATGGAATTCCATAAAATGCCGTGGAATTCCATAGAATTCCGTGGCATTCCATATAATGCCGTGGAATTCCATAGAATGCCGTGGAATTCCATAGAATGCCATGGAATTCCATAGAACGCCGTGGAATTCCATAGAACGCCGTTGAATTCCATAGAATGCTGTGGAATTCCATAGAATGCCGTGGAATTCCATAGAATGCCGTGGAAATCCGTGAAAAGATATGGAATTTAATAAAAAGCTGGAATAGAAAAAAAAACAGATTATAGATCAAAGGCATTTTATTGATTTTGAAAAACAAATGTGAATGTAACTAAAGGTTTCATCATAGAATTTAAACAACAACAAGATCTGGCATCAATCATTAACCACACACATGCAGTCACAGTACATATTCAAAAATGAGTGGTTTTACATTTTCATAAAGTACCAACTCTCTTAACCACAGGCATGCATGCACACATTCAAAAACACATCCATAAACATGCACGCATATACAGGTGAGAAAAGAAAAACTTATAAAAGGCACAATATAAAACATAGAAGTAGAATTTTATATTTCTATTATGACAAGTATACTTCCTTTCTCACATATGTTCATAAACACACACAATTACATGCACACACACATCACGCACAATTGTTCTAGAGTTTTTTCTCATAAATTTTAACGTTCAACAACTGTTCCTTATTAATTCTAGAACACTTTCAGTATGATAACAGAAGTTCAGTTCTAGTTGATGTGTTCCAGTACAATTCTAGAAAAGTTCCGAAGGTTAACTTCAAATATTTATGTCTGAAACCAACTTTCTAGAAAACAAATTCCCATGCAGACAGCCAGTATTCAAGTACTGAGCATAGTTAATAATAATACATAACAAATTAACAACTGTTGTAAATTTGTTATTTATTATACTATGCTAAGTACTGTTGAACACGGACTTAATTCAATTATCAAAGTTTCAAATTCCTAAATTAAAAAAAAACAAATAAATTAAGACAAAAAACAAACACAAAATACAATTCACAAAATAAATAACTGGTCTTTTTATACAAGAAGTAACCAAAATAAAACATGT
Organism: Dreissena polymorpha; assembly: GCF_020536995.1. Taxonomy (NCBI): domain Eukaryota; kingdom Metazoa; phylum Mollusca; class Bivalvia; order Myida; family Dreissenidae; genus Dreissena; species Dreissena polymorpha. Next base: position 49,501,450 of record NC_068356.1, on the reverse strand, counting down.
CACCAGCCACAGACTGCCAGGCTTAACACAGAGGCTAGTTAAAAAAAATGTTTGTCCAAGTCTTCCACTGCCATTTTCCATTTCTTCTGAGAATATTGAACACCAGTCACTGCCTCCGGGTCCTTTTTGGTATGAGGTACATTGTATACTGCTCACATGTGCTCTACAGAATAAAAAATCATAAAAATGTCTAAAGAAAAGAGTTATTTACATTCAAACTATAACAAGAGATTGCAAAGCAATATGGTCCCCTACCTGTTAAACTTCACTATTTTAAGTTTGTTAAATATATTTGTTGCCATAGCAACCAGAATTCTTGCATTATAAACAACATGAAATGACGTGCAAAATGTCCTTATTATCATCTGTTCATGTTTCAAGTTTCATGAAAAAATACTTAGAACTTTTAAAGTTATCTCAGGATCCAGAAAAGTGTAACTGACTAAGACCAATATATTGAATTCCAAAAAGACAAAATACTTTCAGGTGGTTAACATTAAATAACTTATCTAGCCCAGGGCATGACAATATTTACCATGAATTTGTGGCCCTGTAAGTCCTCGATCTAGGTAAATGCGCTTAAAGAGCCGCTTTGCTGTTGGATTATTTCCCTGCCAAACTCTGCAGTATCTTCCATCAACTGGTCAATGGTAATTAAAGCACATAATGAAAATGTATAGGGAACGTAATTCATGAATTGTTTTAAATATTAAGTTGTTAAATGGTCTTTAGAAAGAGAACTAAAAACGAAGTGAATACATCGCAAAGCACTAAGCATAACTTAATTTGTTGGTATGATTAGTACAAATTTATTATTGCTATAATTAGAATGATGTGTAATTCTATTGGTATGAAAATGCACACTCAGATACCTATAAACCAATTCCATTGGTTTAATTTTTTATTTACAAGCAAATACGTTGAATTGATATCCCCCGCCAACATGCTTCTGGACAAATAAGTATTATATTTGACACTCAAACAAGCATTTTTTAAAGATACAAAGGGCCACAACCCCGTTTTTAACAGATGGTGTACAATTCCATTTGGCATGCATCATCCTCTTATCCATATATATACTCGAACCAGGTTTCAATGAAATCCGCCAAAGCACTTCCAGGATATGGCCTTGGACACACAAAAAAGCATTTTTTCAAGATACAAAGAGCCATAACTCTGTACTTAACTAATGGTGTACAATGCCATTTGGCATGCATCATCCTCTTATCCATATACATACTCATACCAAGTTTCAGTGAAATCTGCCAAAGCACTTCCAAGATATGGCTACGGACGGATGGAAAGACGGACAGACGGAAGGATGGAAGGACGGACAGACAACGCCAAAACAATATCCCTCCGCCTATGGCGGGGGATAATTATAAACATTAACACCATTAATGAGCATTGAGTGCTCAACATGCACAGTACAAAACTTCCTTAGCCTGCAGTTCCATAACCTTGCATGATCAAATTCCGATACTACATTCAACGTTATTAATTTCTCCACATAGGTCTTATTACTTCCTTTTTCAACCTGCAAACTCCACTAAGTGAAAATTTGGGTGACAGCTGCTTTTAAACTAATATTTGCCATACTAAAACCTCAAATATCACATAAAAAGGTCTACAATAATGTCATAAGAAGATTAAATTTAAAGGAATATTTAGAAATAATAAAAATCACAAACCTTCAGTTGTTGTTCTATTCCTAGACAGACTGCTCAAACACTGTATGCATCACTCTTTAGCAATATTTCATGTCACTTTCCAAATGATATAAATACATAAGTATTTTAAGAAAGTGTTTTTAATGGAAAAACTAATGAACTCTTCTGTTTGTTAAATTTCTTTAACTTTATTTTAACAAGTTAAACCAGTACATTGTCCACCATGTTTCATGTTTCAATCTAACAGGTAAACTTTCTGTATTTGAATTCAGCCAATTAGAAAAGGCTGTTATATCTTATAACCAATAGATTTGCAGCAAACATTCCCAACATCTGATGTACAACACATGCTTGGCTTATCAGATAGATTGTTATTTGACAACCTGGACTGGATGGGTTTGATATTGAGTAAAAACAGTGTGTATACCACTTGGACAGGGTTAAGGAATTTAAACTTGTTGAAATTGCTTTGAAAGTAACAACAACTCCTACTTCTGCAGAACTACTACTTTAATTACTACATAATCAACAACACCACCACCAACAACAACAGCAACAATAACAGCAGCAACAGCAGCAACAACAACAGCAGCAACAGCAGCAGCAACAACTGCTACTACAGCAACAACTGCTACTACTGCTACTTCTATTGCTAAAACTATTGCTACATAAACTGTTAATGCTACTACTTCTACTACTACTACTACCACCACAACCTCTACTGATATAAAAAACACTACTGCTACTACATCAATTACTACAACAACACCTACTACAACAACAACAACTACTACTACTAATACAACTACTACATCTACAGCTACTACTACTACTGCTGCTGCTGCTGTCGCTACTATGAAGTCTATTTGGCTATTTGTAAGTGTACGGTGTTCTATATGTGTTCTTATTCCCCATTAGAACTTTTGTAGAACTTACTGGTTCTTAAAGCGTTCTAGATGTGTTCTAGAACTACATTTTAAAACATTTTTAGAAATTTTTGACCATATTTTGTCCTTGAAATGTTCTAAACAGGTTCTTGAAATTATTGGAACAGTTTCAGTCCTAAGCCATTTTCCACAAATGTTCTGGATTTATTCTAAAAAAACTGTTTTGGAACAATTCCAGAACATACGTTTTAGAACACAAATATGGAACAGTTCCAGAACTGTTCCAATTTCTAGAACAAATTTATAATTATCTTTATTGCATTTTCTTTTAAATACAAAATACATGATGCAAATAAATTCATACATGTATTAAACTACAAATACATTTCAGACAACCAGCGAAATTTTTCTAAGTTATTTTCCATTGATTTCCATCCGAGAAAATGTATCAGTTATTTTCCATAATGATTTCCGTTGAAAAAAATGGCTAAGTCCAACTTTCCATGGTGTTTTCCATACATTCCGTGGAAATGCATGGAATTTTAGTCGAGATTCCGTGGAATTCCATAACAGCTTCAGATGGAAAATTGGCAAGTGGATGGAATTCCATGGATTTCCATCGATTTCCGTAGAATTCCATAATATTTTCTATGGAATTCCATAGAAAAGTGCTAATGACTATGGCAGATCTACAGACGGGTTTGACTCGTGCAGACTGTTGTATGCTACCCATAGTTGTGGACTTGGTCCAGAACAAGGAAGAGGAATAATGTCATTTTCCTCCTCACATGAAGTGCCATGAAGCAGATTGCAGGAGAATTGTACTTGTTTATGAAGGTTACCATATACATATGAGCCCAAGACAAACTTTTCAGCTGCTCTATTTCCTACCCGTCTGTAGATCTGCCATAGTCATTAGCACTTTTCTATGGAATTCCATAGAAAATATTATGGAATTCTACGGAAATCGATGGAAATCCATGGAATTTGATGGAATTCCATCCACTTGCCAATTTTCCATCTGAAGCTGTTATGGAATTCCACGGAATCTTGACTAAAATTCCATGCATTTCCACGGAATGTATGGAAAACACCATGGAAAGTTGGACTTAGCCATTTTTTTCAACGGAAATCGTTATGGAAAATAACTTATACATTTTCTTGGATGGAAATCAATGGAAAATAACTTAGAAAATTTTCGCTGGTCGTCTGAAATGTATTTGTAGTTTAATACATGTATGAATTTATTTGCATCATGTATTTTGTATTTAAAAGAAAATGCAATAAAGATAATTATAAATTTGTTCTAGAAATTGGAACAGTTCTGGAACTGTTCCTTATTTGTGTTCTAAAACGTACGTTCTGGAATTGTTCCAAAACAGTTTTTTTAGAATAAATCCAGAACATTTGTGGAAAATGGCTTAGGACTGAAACTGTTCCAATAATTTCAAGAACCTTTTTAGAACATTTCAAGGACAAAATATGGTCAAAAATTTCTAAAAATGTTTTAAAATGTAGTTCTAGAACACATCTAGAATGCTTTAAGAACCAGTAAGTTCTACAAAAGTTCTTATGGGGAATAAGAACACATATAGAACACCTTACACTTACAAATAGCCAAAATAATAGACTTCATAGTAGCGACAGCAGCAGCAGCAGTAGTAGTTGTAGTAGCTGTTTTAGTAGTAGTAGTTGTTGTTGTTGTATTAGGTGTTGTTGTTGTAGTAATTGGTGTAGTAGCAGTAGTGTTTTTTTATATCAGTAGAGGTTGTGGTGGTAGTAGTAGTAGTAGAAGTAGTAGCATTAACAGTTTCTGTAGCAATAGTAGTAGCAATAGAAGTAGCAATAGTAGCAGTTGTTGCTGTAGTAGCAGTTGTTGCTGCTGCAGTTGCTGCTGTTGTTGTTGCTGCTGCTGTTGTTGCTGCTGTTATTGTTGCTGTTGTTGTTGTTGGTGGTGTTGTTGATGCTGTAGTAATTAAAGTAGTAGTTCTGCAGAAGTAGGAGTAGTTGTTACTTTCAAAGCAATTTCTACAAGTTTAAATTCCTTAACCCTGTCCAAGTGGTATACACACTGTTTTTTCTCAATATCAAACTCAGCCAGTCCAGGTTGTCATTAATAACAATCTATCTGATAAGCCAAGCATGTGTTGTACATCAGATGTTGGGTATGTTTGCTGCAAATCTATTGGTTATAAGATATAACAGCCTTTTCTAATTGGCTGAATTCAAATACAGAAAGTTTACCTGTTAGATTGAAACATGAAACATGGTGGACAATGTACTGGTTTAACTTGTTAAAATAAAGTTAAAGACATTTAACAAACAGAAGAGTCATTAGTTTTTCCATTAAAAACACTTTCTTAAAATATTTATGTATTTATATCATTTGGAAAGTGACATGAAATATTGCTAAAGAGTGATGCATACAGTGTTTGAGCAGTCTGTCTAGGAATAGAACAACAACTGAAGGTTTGTGATTTTTATTATTTCTAAATATTCCTTTAAATTTAATCTTCTTATGACATTATTGTAGACCTTTTAATGTGATATTTGAGGTTTTAGTATGGCAAATATTAGTTTAAAAGCAGCTGTCACCCAAATTTTCACTTAGTGGAGTTTGCAGGTTGAAAAAGGAAGTAATAAGACCTATGTGGAGAAATTAATAACGTTGAATGTAGTATAGGAATTTTATCATGTAAGATTATGGAACTGCAGGCTAAGGAAGTTTTTTACTGTGCATGTTGAGCACTCAATGCTCATTAATGGTGTTAATGTTTATTATTATCCCCCGCCATAGGCGGAGGGATATTATTTTGGCGTTGTCTGTTTGTCCTTCCATCCTTCCGTCTGTCCGTCTTTCCATCCGTCCGTAGTTATATCTTGGAAGTGCTTTGGCAGATTTCACTGAAACTTGGTATGAGTATGTATATGGATAAGAGGATGATGCATGCCAAATGGCATTGTACACCATTCGTTAATAACAGAGTAATGGCCCTTTGTATCTTGAAAAAATGCTTTTTGTGTGTCCAAGGCCATATCCTGGAAGTGCTTTGGCGAATTTCATTGAAACCTGGTTCGAGTATATATATGGATAAGAGGATGATGCACGCCAAATGGAATTGTACACCATCTGTTAAAAACGGGGTTATGGCCCTTTGTATCTTTAAAAAATGCTTGTTTGAGTGTCAAATATAATACTTATGTGTCCAGAAGCATGTTGGCGGGGGATATCAATTCAACGTATTTGCTTGTAAATAAAAAATTAAACCAATGGAATTGGTTTTTAGGTATCTGAGTGTGCATTTTCATACCAATAGAATTACAAATCATTCTAATTATAGCAATAATAAATTTGTACTAATCATACCAACAAATTAAGTTATGCTTAGTGCTTTGCGATGTATTCACTTCGTTTTTAGTTCTCTTTCTAAAGACCATTTAACAACTTAATATTTAAAACAATTCATGAATTACGTTCCCTATACATTTTCATTATGTGCTTTAATTACCATTGACCAGTTGATGGAAGATACTGCAGAGTTTGGCAGGGAAATAATCCAACAGCAAAGCGGCTCTTTAAGCGCATTTACCTAGAGGACTTACAGGGCCACAAATTCATGGTAAATATTGTCATGCCCTGGGCTAGATAAATAATTTAATGTTAACCACCTGAAAGTATTTTGTCTTTTTGGAATTCAATATATTAGTCTAAGTCATTTACACTTTTCTGGATCCTGGGATAACTTTAAAAGTTCTAAGTATTTTTTCATGAAACTTGAAACATGAACAGATGACAATAAGGACATTTTGCACGTCATTTCATGTTGTTTATAATGCAAGAATTCTGGTTGCTATGGCAACAAATATATTTAACAAACTTAAAAAAGTGAAGTTTAACAGGTAGGGGACCATATTGCTTTGCAATCTCTTGTTATAGTTTAAATGTAAATAACTCTTTGCTTTAGACATTTTTATGATTTTTTATTCTGTAGAGCAGTATACAATGTACCTCATACCAAAAAGGACCCGGAGGCAGTGACTGGTGTTCAATATTCTCAGAAGAAAAGGAAAATGACAGTGGAAGACTTGGACAAACATTTTAAGCCTCTGTGTTAAGCCTGGCAGTCTGTGGCTGGTGACATGTTTTATTTTGGTTACTTCTTGTATAAAAAAGACCAGTTATTTATTTTGTGCATTGTATTTTGCGTTTGTTTTTTGTCTTAATTTATTTGTTGTTTTTTTTAATTTAGGAATTTGAAACTTGGATAATTGAATTAAGTCCGTGTTCAACAGTACTGAGCATAGTATAATAAATAACAAATTTACAACAGTTGTTAATTTGTTATGTATTATTATTAACTATGCTCAGTACTTGAATATCGGCTGTCTGCATGGGAATTTGTTTTCTAGAAAGTTGGTTTCAGACTTAAATATTTGAAGTTAACCTTCGGAACTTTTCAAGAATTGTACTGGAACACATCAACTAGAACTGAACTTCTGTAATCGTACTGAAAGTGTTCTAGAATTAATAAGGAACAGTTGTTGAACGTTAAAATTTATGAGAAAAAACTCTAGAACAATTGTGCGTGATGTGTGTGTGCATGTAATTGTGTGTGTTTATGAACATATGTGAGAAAGGAAGTATACTTGTCATAAGAGAAATGTAAAATTCTACTTCTATGTTTTATATTGTGCCTTTTATAAGTTTTTCTGTTCTCACCTGTATATGCGTGCATGTTTATGGATGTGTTTTTGAATGTGTGCATGCATGCCTGTGGTTAAGAGAGTTGGTACTTTATGAAAATTTAAAACCACTCATTTTTGAATATGTACTGTGACTGCATGTGTGTGGTTAATGATTGATGCCAGATCTTGTTCTTGTTTAACTTCTATGATGGAACCTTTAGTTACATTCACATTTGTTTTTCAAAATCAATTAAATGCCTTTGATCTATAATCTGTTTTTTTTTCTATTTTATTCCAGCTTTTTATTAAATTCCATAGCTTTTCACGGAATTCCACGACATTCTATGGAATTCCACGGCATTCTATGGAATTCCACGGCATTCCATGGAATTCCACGGCGTTCCATGGAATTCCACGGCGTTCCATGGAATTCCACGGCGTTCTATGGAATTCCACGGCATTCTATGGAATTCCACGGCATTCTATGGAATTCCACGGCATTATATGGAATTCCACGGCATTATATGAGATGCCACGGAATTCTGTGGAATTCCACGGCATTTTATGGAATTCCATCCCATATCAAGTCCCCCTTCTGTTTTTTTTTCACTTTTCCATTGATTGCATGGAATCGGATGGAAAGTTAGTGCCAATACTCCACGGAATTCCATCTAACGATTTCCATAGAATTCCATATGATTCCACGGCAGATCTACAGACGGGTAACCATCGGACTTTGCTGCAAAGATTGCATTTTCTAAGGTAAAATTCACTTGTGTCGGCTTCTGTTGGTTCTAATACTTTTTGTAGTGGTAAGTCTGTCTTTAGATCCTGTTTTGCCTTAGAAGAGGCAGATGTAAATTTTACATCGTAGTTGATCTTTTTAAGATTTATACGTTCCTCATTACATTGAGGACCAGCAAAGTTCTCTAACATCTTCATGTGTCTTGAATAATTGTCGACAAGTTCCGTATGAACGTCCTTCAAGATTTCCTCATAGTCTGCGCTACTTATTAGTCTTGTTGTTGGCTCTACCAAATATTCAGCCTTTACATTTTCTCCATATTTAATTCCAACTAGCTGTAAGAAAGTTGTTTTTCTGTAGTATTTTATTGTACCCGTTCCATAATAATGAATGCGCTCTAAATTGAAAGCATCTTCATGGGATTGTGGTCCACGATTAGGCTCTAAACCTTCATCTCTACAAGTTTTTGAATTTTTAGTGTAATAAAGATTAACTTCGTGTAGAAGTGATAAAAATTGACCCTCATTCGTCAGCACTGAGTTTATTGACATTTGTTTTTGATTTGCTATGGCTTTCATTCGAATCCATGAATACCAACGAAAAGCTAGAGATGATCTTTCTGTAATTGGTATTCCTCTTGTTAACATGCTATCAAGACGAATTGAATGACTGATGTCTGAGCCCTGAATGGTATACTTAACGATGCAGTTTTTTGAATTTATATACTCCCAGGGTCCAAGAACAGAATCCTGTTGACCTAACTCAGTTGTGACGGAGAGAACATTAATGGGGCCAAGACTAAGCAAATTTTCTAAAGTTAAAATATTTCTTTTTGTTTTATTAGCATTTGTATTAGCATTGGATATTTCTATACTTTCCTGTGTGGTACAATGAACAACCATATACTTATCCTTCTTAATAACATCATCTGGTCTTTCTTCCTGAAACATTAAGTATGACAGAAATTTTTGACTTCATTTTCTTATCTTGCTGCTCCAAAAAAATTGCGAGTAAAATTAGAATTTGACCAAAATGTTATCTGCAGCTCTAAATACAAGTGTGTAGCATGTCAGACTATTGCAATGGAACCAGTACTTTAACATGTCAGACTGTGTCAATGGTACCGGCAGTATGTATAATGTGAAACTGTGGAAATGGTACAAGTATGTATCATGTCAAACGGTGAAAATGGAACCAGAATGTAGCATGTCAGACTGTGACAATGGTACCAATAGGCAGTTGAGTACATAGCATGTCAGACGGTGACAATGGTGCCAGTTTGTATCATGTCAGACTGTAACAATGATACCAGTATGTAGTATCTGTCAGACTGAGACACACAAAATGTGCAGCTCCATGAGATAAACATGCATGCCAAATATAAAGTTGCTATCTTCAATATTGCAAAAGTTATCAAACCAAGGTTAAAGTTTTGGGACACACACAATAAATGAATGACAGACAGGCCATAAACAATATACCCCCGATCTTTCGATCTGGGCGCATAAAAAAGGCCAGCATTGCCAATAGGATATAACTATAACCTAAACATACAATATAAAAGTTATGTTCATATATTTAAGTGGGTTTTAGTGACAGCCATTGTGTGTATACGTTTTTTGTCACTGTGACCTTGACCTTTGACCTAGTGACCTGAAAATTGATAGGGGTCATCTGCGAGTCATGATCAATGTACCTATGAAGTTTCATGAACCTAGCCATAAGCTTTCTAGAGTTATCATCGGGAAACCATTTTACTATTTTGGGTCACTGTGACCTTGACCTTTGACCTAGTGACCTGAAAATCAATAGGGATCATCTGCAAGTCATGGTCAATCTACCTATCAAGTTACATGATCTTAGGCATAAGCGTTCTTGAGTTATCATCCCGAAACCATTTTACTATTTCGGGTCACCATGACCTTGACCTTTGACCTGAATATCAATAGGGGTCATCTGCAAGTCATGATCAATCTACCTATCAAGTTTCATGATCCTAGGCATAAGCGTTCTTCAACTTCTTGAGTTGTCATCCGGAAACCATTTTACTATTTCGGGTCACCGTGACCTTGACCTTTGACCTAGTGACCTGAATATCAATAGGGGTCATCTGCGAGTCATGATCAATCTACCTATCAAGTTTCATGATCCTAGCATAAGCGTTCTTGAGTTGTCATCCGGAAACCATTTTACTATTTCAGGCCACCGTGACCTTGACCTTTGTCCTAGTGACCTCAAAATCAATAGGGGTCATTTGCGAGTCATGATCAATGTAACTATGAAGTTTCATGATCCTAGGCCCAAGCGTTCTTGAGTTATCATCCGGAAACCACCTGGTGGACGGACCGACAGACCGACATGTGCAAAGCAATATACCCCCTCTTCTTCGAAGGGGGGCATAAAAATAAGAGCTAATCAAACGCATGAAACAGACGCCATAAATGAACAAAAAGGAATAACTTACCCGGTATTTCTAAGTTGATACAATAATATTCAAAAAATATCCACATGACTGAAAATATTTTGTCCTAATAGCCTTTTAATGTAATCTATTTATAGCTTTTGAACTCTGCTCGCTCCCTTATTTGCCGATTGGTCACAAATGACAAAATTACGTCATGATTTGGGAGGTAAGCACAATGTGACAACTAATTCGATCAATATGCAGACCCCTCTAGAAGATTAATACGGTAATGAAAGGCATATTCAACCAATACGAATACACGCAAGGAGACTTTTTACGGCTCTGGGTTTTTCCAGACTAATAGAAGGCTCGACAAGTGAACAATTGTCACTTTTATACGAAGATTAAATATTATTTTTGGTTGGGAATTTTTCCAGTATTTGGAAAAATTTGGTCAAATTAGGGGAAAAAGGTGGTTACTTCATAAGGGGAAGCGGCCATATTCTGCTTCTTCAAAGAAAGGTTTTTTTGTCCCTGTGAGTTAATAAACACAAAAATGGGAAAAACTAAAAATGTCAGTTACATGACTTATAACATTAAGTAGATGATATGAACAGAAAAAAAACTGATATGATTTTCAGATACAACCTTTTTGCATAAAAACAAAATCAAACATTTCAATATTTTAAGGGCAAAACAGTTCTATCTTGATATTTAACAAATATCTCCGATAATTGGATTATACATGTATCTACAATAATGCCAATAGAAGAATATTATGTAAACTTTAAATAAAAGTACAGTGTCTTGTTAATAAAGATTCCTTTAAAGTATAAATACATTCAAGTCATTATATCATGTGCAACACTTCTTGAAATCTGATTTCAAGAAGTGTTGCACATGATATAAAGAATAGATCAAACATCAACCATACATGAAAGAATGTTTTGACACTATAAAGCAAGTAATATAATGAGTATTTCTGTGTTCTTTTACTTTATCATTTTTCTGACATATTGATAGTTGCAGTGCACCCCTGCACATGAGACTAGGCAAGTGACAAGCATGCACAACATTTCTGTGGACTTTTTTCTTTCTTAGGGAATGGCCGTGGACAGCCATTTTAAAATTTCTACATGGACATTTCACAGATCTAGCAAGGGCGCAATACATAACAAGGGCTGTTTGTAAAACATGCATGCCCCCCCGTATGGGCTCTCCGTTGTAGTGACAGCCAATGTGTGAATATGTTTTATTGTCACTGTGACCTTGACCTAGTGACCTGAAAATCAATAGGGGTCATCTGCCATGCATAATCAATGTACCGTTCTTGAGTTATCATCCGGAAACCATTTTACTATTTCGGGTCACCGTGACCTTGAACTTTAACCTAGTGACCTGAAAATCAATAGGGGTCATCTGCGAGTCATGATCAATCTACCCATCAAGTTTCATGATCCAAGGAATAAGCGTTCTTGAGTTATCATCCGGAAACCATTTTACTATTTCGGGTCACTGTGACCTTGACCTTTGACCTAGTGACCTGAAAATCAATAGGGGTCATCTGCGAGTCATGATCAATGTACATATGAAGTTTCATGATCCTAGGCCTAAGCGTTCTTGAGTTATCATCCGGAAACCATTTTACTATTTCGGGTCACCGTGACCTTGGACCTAGTGACCTGAAGACTGGCGGACTGCTATATGCAACCCTAGTTAGTATTTTAATGCATTATTTGAAGACATTTTAATATGATGCAAACATTTAACATTTTTTTACTATACTTTTTCTTAACAATCTGAATTTTGCAATGTGTGCAAGTACCAGGGCCGTCAATCTATCAAATCTGCGGCTGAATTCAGTTTCCCACCTGAAAAGTATACTTTGTTCCCCTTTTAGGAGGAAAAATTCACCCTGATTATTATTTATTTATTTTATTTTTTTTTAAAGATGTGTCTCATGATTATTATATCTCAGTTCTATTTCAATTTAATCTTGTCAAACATACTTAATTATGAAAAAAAAATGAATACAGTGCAAACATGTATAAATGTTATAAAAAAATCCCCAAAAAGGGAAACACCGCAAAAATTCACCCTTATAAGATGAGGGTAGCCCCCCGCTTCCCCTAAAATGGATTGACGGCCATGAGTACGCGACTCGTTTTTTCACAATTTTCAGACGTTTGCAACTCACTTATAAATAATTTTGAATAGTGCGCGACTCATTTTTTTCACTAAGTGAGGGGGGGGGGGGTGTGTGGGGGCCAGGGCCATTTCACAAAATCATAAAAAATGCCCTGTTGTCAAGTAAGTATTCTTACCTTTTTCTTTTGAAACTGTCGTTTCTTTGGTCTCCCACGGGCACTTCCAGTTCTGTTGTTGTTCATAATTGTTTTGGTTCTATTGAGAAAAAAATTATAGGTTTATATTGTACATGTTGATAGAGAATATTTGTTTGATTCAATGGATTATCGATTTTAATTCACTCGTGATCATATTAAACAAGGGACAAAATTGTCACAAAACCAGGTTTTCATTGTGAAAAAAAAATCTGATAAAGGGAGAAAACTCAAACTGAACTTTTGAAATGAACAAAAAAAATTAACCCCCTTTGTAATTTTTTTTTTTTTAATTTTTTTTTAGTCGTGGCGACCTTGACATTGGAGATATTGACGCGATTCTTTCGTGCGACACACTGTCCCATGATGGTGAACAAATGTGCCAAATGATTTTAAAATCTCACAATGAATGACATAGTTATGGCCAGGACAAGCTAATTTATGGCAATTTTTGACCTTTGAACTCAAAGTGTGACCTTGACCTTGGAGATATCGACGTAATTATTTCGCGCGACACACCGTCCAATGATGGTGAACAAATGTGCCAAATGATTTTAAAATCTGACAATGAACGACATAGTTATGGCCCGGACAAGCTTGTTCCGCCAGCCCGCCAGCCAGCCAGCCCGCATTCGCCAATCTAATAACCAGTTTTTTCCTTCGGAAAACCTGATTAATAATATTTTCACGAGTGGCACAGCCACAAGTGAAACAAGGGCTGTTTTTAAAACTGCATGCCCCCCATATGGGCTGTCAGTTGTAGTGGCAGCCATTGTGTGAATACGTTTTTTGGCACTTGACTTTTAACCTAGTGACCTGAAAATCATAGGGGTCATCTGCGAGTCATGATCAATGTACCTATGAAGATTTATGATCCTAGGGGTAGGCTTTCTTGTGATATCATCCATAAACCATTTTACTCTGTCAGGTCACCGTGACCTTTGACCTAGTCACCTGAAAGTCAATAGGCGTCATCTGCGAGTCATGATCAATGTACCTATGAAGTTTCATGATCATAGGCATAAGCGTTCTTGAGTTATCATCCGGAAACCATTTTTCTAAGTTGAGTCACCGTGAGCTTTGACCTAGTGACCTGAAAATCATTAGGGGTCATCTGCGAGTCATGATCAATGTACCTATGAAGTTTCATGATCCTAGGCATAAGCGTTCTTGAGTTATCATCCGGAAACCATTTTACTATTTCGGGTCACCGTGACCTTGACCTTTGACCTAGTGAACTGAAAATCAATAGGGGTCATCTGCAAGTCATGATCAATGTGCCTATGAAGTTTTATGATCCTAGGCATAAGCGTTCTTGAGTTATCATCCGGAAACCATTTTACTATTTCGGGTCACCGTGACCTTGCCTTTGACCTTGTGACCTCAAAATCAATAGGGGTCATCTGCGAGTCATGATCAATGTACCTATGAAGTTTCCTGATCCTAGGCCTAAGCGTTCCTGAGTTATCATCCAGAAACCATCTGTAGGACAGACGGACAAACAGACCGACATGAGCAAAACAATATACCCCGTCTTCTTCGAAGGGGGGCATAAATATATATTTTCTATGATCACGAGCGAATTATAATCGATATTCCACCGAATCTAACCATTTTTTTAATATGCTTTTTCACCATTTATATACATTGTTTAAGAGTTTAAGTAAAGAATTTCGCTGGGATAATGAAGTCATTTTAGTAGCACACGTGGTCAGAAACTAACAAGTTCGAGAAATAAAGCACAGAGATTATGACCTGAAATATTGCACGAGGTCCAAAATGAAACAGAATGCCACCAAATCAAACGATTCACCGCCTAATTTTAAGAGTAACAAACTATGTTTGAAATGTTTAAAATAACGATAATTCTGAATGATCACGGATTCCATTTTCAAAAGTATATGCCGTTCAACATTGCTCAAGAAATAGTAAAAACAAACGTTTACTATTGTTCCACCAAATGAATTTTACATGCTACTATTTTATTAAATAGATCTAGCAGCCCAATCGGGATTGGAGACGCGTACATCATCTGAAGCAATGTGTAAATTTAAATTTAGATGCACATGTAAGTCATTTCCTGAAAATCGGGACGAAGTGAAAGTATTCATTTTACAAATAAACCATGATTTTATTCAAATGGTCGACATTTTTTATATTTGTGTCGTCTGTGTATTTAAGCAAGTTTTATGCAAATATATATCGTTTATTTCAGCGTTTAAAGCAAGTCTCGTTTCCGAGATTAAACTATGTAAATTTCTTCGATATGGTTACTGACCTACAAAATCATTGACAGATGACATGCGATGGTAATTGTATGAAGTATGCAGAGAAGCTGACGAAATGTTAAAACAATCGCGTAGAAGTAAAAATATCAGGTTAGTATCTGTTCCTGTTTCTGATATCCGCGAATTATCGCCGAGTGCCAAGGCATGATTCGGAGTGAATACTCGTTGTGGCTGCGGAGAAACTTCGAGAACAAAACAATCTGTAGCCGCGAACTTTTGGTTTTGCGTGAGTCGTACTGTACAATTGTTATTTCAACAAATAAAGATATTGTTTGCAAATCAGGATTCCACATTCAGCAAGTACGGTGTTTACTTTCATATTGGAATACATTTTCGAGATATAATGTGATCGTCAATAATAATGACATTAGTTAATAAGTTGAAATTTAAATATAGCAGTCAACGCAAATCACGGCGATTCGCGGTGTTTTGCGATGATTCAATAGCTGATCTTTATCGCGAGATGGTCGCAGTGAAATCACGGCGGAATCACCCAAAGAGTGTTGTCACGGTGAATCACCGCAATTTGCCACCTTGGCCCAAACAGGGTCATTGGTGATTTAGGCAAAAATCGCGGGCCGCGTAGTGTAAGTAACAGAATTAAAATTGTTTTTAAGTGCATGTTTGACAGCATTTTTATATTATAAAGTGCTGCTTTAACATCTTCTTACGATGAAGACAATATTTAGGTAATATCCATCCACATGCATATTAAACTTGCAATAATCTATAGATTTTTAAATACACCATTTGATCATAAGCTCTTTAAGAAGCTATTAATTTAATTCAGTATTTTTTTTAATTAAATATCATAAGGGGAAAACATAAACAAATATTGACAAACACCCTTTAGTTTTCTTGTTGTGTTAATGATGTATTAAATGGAGTTAAAATAATATACTTTATTTGTTTACCTTTCAATATCTTGCACTTGACAACCTCATTTTAATGCTATTTCATTAAACTGTACAGCGTAACAAACATAATAAAGCAGAATATGCATATGAATCTGAGTAAACACAGATCCACTAACATATAAATCAAATCATGTTTGTCTCTTTCCATTTTCGAACGATACTCATCTTATTATAATAAATGCATTAACTTTGTGAGTAGACTGAACACCAATTTTCCAACACTCGTTTCCGTGACGCACATTCACTGTTCAGATTTCTAATAAATATTTGTTGTAGTTTTTTTATCTCAAACGTAGTATTTTGCATTAATTGACACACGCATTACAGTTTTCCCTTATGACCATATGATATCTGTTGTTAATTTGAATGGCATTTATAATTTTCGCCGTTAATTGCAATTTCTCGTCTGCTTGCCGCCGCCTTGGACGTGTGTAAAAACAGGCGTGCCCAATCCCGACACATTGACTATCGTTGGTATTCTCCGCAATAGAGAGAGAGATGTGTATACTGGATACAAACATAAAATTGTATATATTCGACATAATTTGCGAACCAATACGCAAGTCCGTTGTCGTTCGGTGACGACTCGACAAGCTCGATCAGCACTCGTTCCCCGGGAGGCTTGAATTTAAATGTTTCTTACTACGCAAGCGCCAAACTGATTATGATTGATAAATTACCTGCAAAGACCGAAAATAAGCAAAAGTACGATTAAAAACTGAAATTTGATCATTTTGATCAATGGATCCGTAGTTTTTCAGTACATATCCGTAGTGCATAGTTTAGCCAAATAATCCGTAGTAACTACGGCCACTCCGTAGAAGTAAACAGGTCTGCACAAGGTCAAATTAAAGAAAAAGCTTTGTATAGAGATTTTTAACATCACGTCTGCGCATATGCAAAGCTGAGTAGTATAGTGGTCTCAACTGCATGACCTCGCATGCTCAGATACCATTTTGGATTCTATATTACGAACGACATTATGCGTCGTTTTTAATGTTTATCTCTGAAATTTTTATTACCACTTAGATGATTAAGAACATTAGGGAATGGTTTTTTACCTTATATAACAGACGCTGAATATTGGCCTCTTCCTCCACCAAACTAGGCTGTTTATTCCCCTTTCCGGTCCAAAAAATTCCCCCTAAATTTTATTTTTTTTTATAGAAAGATGTTTCTCATGATTATAATATCTCAATTCTATTTTAATCTAATGTAATTGTTAAACGTACTAAATTATGAAAAAAAGCAATGAATATAGTGCAAACATGTACAAATGTTAAAATGAGAGAGTAAGTATTTTCCCGCCAAAGTATAAAGTCGTGCGTAAAATTTCCCCCACATAAGGGCTAAAGGCACCATCCCCACAACCCCCCAAAAAACCTGCCTGAAATCAGAGTAGATGAGTTATAGACATTGATTAAAACAGTTTTTATTTTTTCTCCAAATATGTCTCTTTTGCACTCTATTTTCCCCTTTCACCCAGCGTCTTTCCCTTTCCATAAAAAAACCCTGTAGAAAGAGACATACGTTTTTCCAAAACCAGCTCTATACAGTTATTTGTAACAAAATATACTTGTTTACATATTGATACCTATTTATTTACGATTTGTTACCAATTCAATAGACCCAATTTAATACAGATTCATTATTTAGTTGATTTTATCCCGATTTGTTTACGATTGATTGGCGATTCATTAGCTCATTTGCATGTGATTTCAATCTGTACCAAATCGTGGACAAATCACTGATTTGTTAACGATTTGTTAGACCGATTCATTCACATCTTTTTTTGCTTGGGTCGCTATCAACGAGACGCTTATTAGCCGCAAGCGTCTAGCAAACCATAGCTGGTTCTAGAGTAGCTTCACTTGAATCTTAAACAACAACAATAACAGCCAAATGTGTTCATGCAATTCTTTACCACTTTAATTGTTTAATTCAAGCAATATTTTTATATTGAAAATGACAGTCGTAATTATAGAAAGTAATTATCTCTCGATACTCTTAAGGATTTATGAAAAAACAGGTTTGAGAAATCTGAAATTTCTACTCGCAGAAAATTGCAAGCTTTATATTTTTCAACTCGCTATCAATAAATCTTGCTTGCATTTTGCGAGTATGCGAGCTAATTCAGTCCCTAGCTGCCACCCTGTAACAAAATTAATGGGTCACAGAACATCAATTTGTGCTCAAAAACAGTGGTAAATGACTCGATGTGACCGAGATGATGGATGGACGGACTTAACGATTATATTTGCTTCACTTGAAATTGAAAGTATTTATTGTAAGACAAGTAAATGACTCCTGTTTATCAGAAACAACTGACCCAACTGTACTAATTGAAATAGAACCGGTAGTGTTCATTCTGGGCCAGATTGCTGGTGGGCCAATTGCCCATCAGCCGTAAATTAAGTGGGCCATTTAAAGATTTTGTAGGGGCCACCAGCTGCATAAAGTATAGTGTTAAAGTATAATGAATACTTGTCAGAAAATTCGAACAGCCGTTAACAAACATGTTACTTTTACTATGCTTTTTACAAATGTCACAAAACAAAAATAATTTTTGTAAACGTATGACATCCACGTAAATTTCTCTACCCAACCTTTCTGGAATAAATGATCATCTACCTTTTCCGAAGGTTTCTACGTTTGTTCGCTTGAACCAGCAGACGCTACTCGATTCGGCCTAAGCATCTGCTGATTTGCCACCTTGCTGATCAGAAGTCCTTTCACTTTTCCTTAGTTTTGGTTAAAACAAATGTAGGAGAGTTTGTTCCTCGCTGCTCTCCTTTTCTGCTTTATACTTTGACATGTTTAAACACTTCATTTTGTAAAAAAAACCGTTCGAAGAAGGCAACGACAAATGCTGACAAACGTTTTCAACATTTCTGATGACGTGACCACAGTTTGCCTACATGTGACATCAATCAACCAATGGAAGTGCAGGATTCAACAAAGTGCGCCCGCGGTAGCCAAGCAACGGTTATGTTCCACTCGGCAGACCAGTACGATTCCGTCGCTTTGTTTTTGAAAAATAAATCCCCCACCGATATAATTTGTAATACGCCAATTATATTATGTATGCGCCCGAATGGCCCACTGATATTATTTAGATTGCGCCTATTAATATTTCGATGCGGGAATACCGCAATGGCGCTGCACAGAATGACCAATGGAACGGCACGCGGTAAAAAGGAAAACGATACAACTAAAACGAATAAGAATCCATTTTCTTTTTTCATAATCGTTGTTTGTACTATTGTACGACCCAGACATGGCGAAAAGCCCGTCTGCGACGAACAAATAACAACGTAAAAGACCAATACTTACAGTGAAATGCAAGATCGTCGGACTTAGGCCTACTGTCCGGTTATTTTTGCAGTTTTCACAACACTTTCTAGATTTTTTGCAACAAGTGATCATCTTCGTTCACCATAAGTCGGGACCATCGTTACTTAAAGTCCTAAGATTAAAGCACATTTAATTGAATCAATTATATGGTGTGATTGAAAGCTAAGGAACGAAAACATGTAGACTAAAGTTGCATCGATAAGCATACTGTAGATATACGTACACGTATTGAACTTCCTTTCCGTTGGATGAGATCTTACTTCTGAATCTGGATAGGAACGTTGCAAGGCGCAACGGAAGAAGAGAGGATCCAATTTAGTTTTGACACAACACTATTTGTCTATTATATCTATTTACAACAATTTATTAACGTTAAACACACTTCCTAACTGAATATCAATAACTAACTTATTAACTAACAAACGCGTTTATTTTTTCCAATAATCTAAAAAAGCACATCTTACTCTATCGGTTAACAATTTGAAAGTGACCGTTTAAACCGTTTTTTTATACAATGCATAATTAATGTCTTGGCCAATCAGAAGTTTCGGCGATATGACGTCATGCGAATTTTTGTCGCGCGGTATTTCCCGCAGTTGTTAACCTCCAATATATACATTAAGAAGCATTGAATTTGAACCAGAATTGAGTATTTGAAATGACAACTGAGACTACGAAGATAGCGTTTTTCGGTGACAGCTATGTGGTTCGTTTGGAACGGCGGGGTGGGATGTTATATTTAATAAATAATATTTTTCTATCATGGTTTGTTGTCAAATAACCCACAGAAAGGCTGGAATGGTCATTGTCGGCTCGGGTACTACTTACATGTACCCCGGGTACTCTTAAGTATACTTACATGTACCCCGGGTACAGTAAATATATAAAAACGTACCCGGGGATTTTAACACTTAATCGCTCGTTGTCGGCTTTTTTTTTAATTCAATGTCATGGGTGCATGCGTATACGGGAGCTTACACCGCGTTTAAGTGAGGTTAGTTGGAACTAAACTTCAAAGAAGGCATCGTTTCTTGTGTTTTCTTGATATGAATGTTTTAAAGAACGTTTCCTCTGTTTAAATGTATACCACTTTCATACTTTTCAACAATACGAAACCTCAAGATGCATTACAAAAGATGAAACATAACTTGTATTGTTATAAACTGCGACATTACTAGTATATGTGGGGAGCTTCACTTTTTTTGCAATATACATGTACTATTAAGAAGCATAGCGCCCTTTTTGGAAGAAATATTATGTTCTGATGTTATGTAATCAACGTACCGATTCGGAAATCATTTTAAACTAATTTGCGGGTGCACACAGCAGCGGATGTCAATCTGAACGCATCGGACAGTGGGCTACACCACACCGTCTCTCTGATGTACGTAGGCGGCCGTCATATTGGATTTGGAACTACTTTAGAAAACAAGATGGCGGCCCCCTCGTAAAGAGGAAAAATTAAACGTGTGTTTTAGCTCGTCTTTTTCAAGATAACATTCTTTAAGTAATAATTTAATGTAGATCTGTGAATTCCCACAACGTACTTAAAAACTTGTTAAAATTTAAAGATGCCATTACTGACATACGTGTAACTGATAGGAGTACTTAAAAGTTATAGTATTGACATCGAGTAAATTTAAAAATTAAAGCGGGTATAGACCAATTCATTGTTATTGTTTTGATTCCGAATTTTCGCGCATGCGCGATGCGCTGGTAGGCAAAAGCTCTGGGTACAGTTACGATAAACATTATGTCGTATAGATAATGGCACGTGTTTAGTCAATATATCGAAAACATTAACAACAACATCATAACACCTAAATACTATTAAAGATATTGCATTTTTAATGTCAATATTGTTTAATTAATACATGTATTCTTATCTATAAAAAAATATAAACTCGTTAGTCATTAGCATCAAGGTAAATGTGGTCTGAAGACTAAACACCGACAATTTCACAAAACAAAGCTATGCATTAGCCGTTTTATTTCTTGCAGAAGGATTTCAAAAATTACAAAAAATAATAATGCACCCCATTATATTATTATAATTATCAATTATATGAGTATGAAAGTGTGATAAAAAAAAATATGAGTGAAAGAACAGGGGTGCATTAAAATCTGACACTGTACAACAAAACCCTATTAAAAGCGAAGTGCATGACAGTATTGAAATGTTCATTTTCTTTTAAATTGGATGATTTGTTTTTCGGGTGAATAACACTATAGATGAATCGTAACATACAACTGAAAAACACAACTTCACATGAACCTGTGAATTCATGTATATTGAAATTTCTTAACTAGTGTATATGAGTGACAAATATCTTACATTTTATAATATATATCTATATTGCTTTTTATTTTTCGTAAATATTATTTACCCCGGTAGTCATACGTAATTTCTTGTTTTCATGATGTCGTTTGTGCATGGCCGTAACATTCAATCTTCAAACGGAATGACGTAGTTTTAATGAACCGGTACCCGCTAAATACGTTTAATGATTATATGTACATTTACCAATTATTAAATACGTTTTGTTATAAATTACCGGTAAACAGGCTAGTATCTTCACAGCGTACATTTTCTAATTATATATACTGGACAAATTACTTTATATTTTTTTACGATATGTAGCATATCTAATTGAACAGTTGAACTTTAGCGGTATATTACTAAACCCCAAATAACTGCTCAATACTACTAGAAAGGGAAGACATGGTGGTATCATCAATTGCGATTAATGACCAAACTTTCATATACCACCCGTGGTCAGGGACCTATTGTTTGTATAGGTCCCTGCTGTAGTTTATGACACTTTGCTGTTAGTTAAGTAGGGACAATATCTGATCAAAACGAGATAATCGGCTTGTGCAGAACAAAGGGGGCAATTAAACACCGGAATACAAAGGCTAACACGATTTTAAGATTGATGCAAACAATCAAATCAAACCAATTAAATTAAATTAATTTATTTAATGTGACAAAGTGTTAGTTTTCCTAGACAGACAGACAAGACTTTTTTTAGTAATTTCCTTTTTTATTTCTATCGTCAACATAATATATTTTGTATATAAAATATTATGTTTAAAAATACACAAAAGTAGTTGTCTTTTTTCCCGATATAAGTTATGGTATAAAGCATCTATAAAGACTATGGATGGTGTGAAAAATATGTTATAAACAGTTTCAATTTCGATATATATTTTATTATATTATATTTTATATATATACAAGGGAAAAAGTGTATACATGTTGCTTTAAGCTAGGTGAAACTATGTCACAAAGTATATTTACTTTTTTATGGTAGGTGTACCCATTGAGCATAAAAAGCGCACAACGAATATACAATATATGTAATTTATTTTGTGTAGTCGCGATTTATTCTCTTGTTAAATTATATTATTAAAAGGACACAAGAAAATCAATTTATGGTGTTGTTTTTTTCCTGTTTGCATTTAAAAATAAAATATTTTGCCAATAATACTACCGAGTTTATAATGTGTGCATTGATGTAATCAGCTATAGTCAGATTACAGAATGATATAATTGCAAAATTTAGTTCAATGTTTTGGAAGACTTTTTTTAGTTGACTTGCACAATGTACCTCGTCAACATCACAGTCATGTGGTTGATATTGATACGCGCCAGAAAACACATTTTAACAAACACGAGTATGAATAAATCAAATGTATAGACCGTTCCATAATCGATAAATTGACCGCCGCCATATTGTCAGTCACGTGACTGGCCGCCATTACACTGCTGCTAACTTGTCCGAGTCTGCGATTCCAAAAGTCAAAGACGTAGAGAATACCCGCTTCACAGTTGTCGGATAAATAAATTACTTAATGAACTAATGTGAGGCGATTATCACATTTTTGTTGTTTAAATGATTGTTTGAAGTTGACATTTGATTGTTACAAATAAAATGTTTAAAATGCTTTCGTGTATTTGTTTTTTTTTTATCTGTAATCAAGTGGTAATCATCGGCGAAAATTTGCCGGATCAGCCGCTCATACTATGTCTTTGATTAGACTTGTTACTTTTAACGTTTCACAAACAATTCACGCATGTATTGTTGTGTTGATTTTAATAGCCGCAACATCAAGCAGATTATATTTTAATTAATACTTATAAAAGATTATCGCGCAATTAATTACCGCTAATTGTTTGTAATTGGTCTCATTTGGTAAAAATCTACATTCCAAAATCATAACATATTATATTAAGTATGATATTTTTGATACGCCTTCCATTATTTTTCTTGTTCTAACTGATATCAGAGATAAAAAAAATTGTGGTTTGGATTTATATTTTTTTTAGATGGAATTGTGTCACGTTAAAAAACGAGCTTTTTATCATGGGGAGTGATATTGATCTTGACGATCTTTTATGTGATTATTCGGAAGATGAAGAAAATGTGATCTATGTGATATATCTATATTTTCGTCTTTGAATCGTTTAACAGCTATAAAGCTTAAATACTAAAAAATGTATTTTATAGGTCTTTGAAGTAACGCAAAACATATGGATAACGACACCAAATGTTTAGTCAATTAATCCACACACAAAAAAATCCGAAAAAAACAACAACACCTAAATAATATTTCAAAAATATATTATTAAGCGCCAAACGAATTTATTAATACATTTATTTGCAACTTTAAAAACGCGGCATAAGCATCAAATTAAAGATTATCTGAAGACTGAAAGGCCGACAATTTGACACAACAAAGAGCCGTAATATTTTTTTTGCAGAAAAGCTTCAATAAATTACAATAGTAATACATCTAATTATAAAAATATAATTATCAATGGCATGAGTACGCTAGTGTGATAAACAAATGAGTGTTAGAAAGTGTAAGGAGTGCTTTGAAAATAAACATACTACAAAGCCATATTAAAAGCAAAGGACATGACAGTATTTACATGTAATTTTAATTTGATGGGTTTTGTTCAAAGAATGACGCTATTGAGGAATATTAACATACAACTGAAAAAACACAACTTCATATGATGCAAATTGAACTGTGTACTCATGTATATTGAAAACTCGTTACTAGTGAGTATGAGTGACACATATCGAACATTTTAACACACATATATTTATATACATATATATATATATTTTTAAATATTTTTTACCTCTGTTTGGTGTCAAATGTAATTTCTTGTTTTTATGATATCGTTCGTGCATTGCCGTAACATCAAATCTTCATACGGAATGACGTAGTTTTAATTAACCGATACCCGCTAAATACGTTAAATGTTTTATTTTTATATATTTTTTTAAATACTTTATTTTTTCATAAAATTTTAAACGGGCTAGTATCTTTACGGTGTACAATTTCTGATATTCTATATTGGACATAACTTTTAATTTGTAAAATATGTAACATATCTAATTTACGCAACTGTTAAGTATGTCGGAGGTAAATTATCTTACCAAATGACTGCTTAATACTACCAGGAAGATGAGACATGGTGGCATCATCAATTGTGTTTAATGACCAGACTGTCATCTGCCACCCAGTGTGGTTTATGACACCATGTGGTTAGTTAAGTTTGGACAATATCTGATCAAAACGAGATAATCGGATTATGCAGAACAAAGGGGCAATTAAACACTGGAATGCAAAGGCATACACGATTTAAAGATTGATGCAAATAATCAAATGGAAAATAATGCATGTAATTTAATTAAATGCTTTTTTAATGTGTGAATGTGTTAGTTTTCCAAGACAACCAAGACCATGTAATGAAGACCTTAGAATTTAGAAAGAAATTCATCCGTGGAATAATCGGTGCTCTCTTACATATGTTACCGATTGTTAAGCAGCAGTGTAATGGCGGACGCGGAGAGAATTCAGGGGAGATAATTATGTAATGACTAAATTATGGAACGGTCTATATTGGGGTACATAAGATGAACAACTGGTAAATTACGTTATACGATTTAACAAATTTGATCTGATACTCAAAGATTCCTTAACACATAAACAAAGTGTTATTAGTTCAGGCCCTGTTCTTTAGTTGCAGCAATTGTTCATACTTAATAACAGATGGATTATGGATTATCATAGTGGTAAGTTAATATATGCTGTGTGCATGGAATCGATCTATTTATTGTTTGTTTTCATTCTTATTTGTTTTAGTACAGTACAACAACTTTTGGGATGTTTAAATCTAAAATCTAAAAATGATCGTATACATATCAAAATATATTAAATAATGTATTTAATATAGATATAGAGCGTGACAATAAATATCATGCTCGATATCTCCCCTTTGATCGTGTCTTTCTTTTGCCTACCAGAGTGGCGCGGATAAAAACACGCAGGTGCGCGTGACGTCACGCGTGAATTGGTCTATATACGATTTTGTCAAATATTTATGAATTTATAAAAAATGTGTAAAAAACTCATTATATATATATTTCAATATAAACTAAAATAAAAGTTAAGAAGAACATGTGTCGAAAAATGCTAAATAAGCCAGATATTTAATTCTGAAATCGAAAAAGGCTGTACAGCCGAATTCGCCAGCATGTATATCATGCATGTACGATGTGAATCTAAATTTAGTTTAACGGTTCATTTGAAATTCCTGCAGCGATATCGATTCATACGACACATGAACACTTACTAAAAAGACGAATGCATCGGTTGTTGTAGGAAAATAATTACGAATTATCTTCGTCACAATCGGCTCGGGGCGCTAATTTGTATTTGCTGTATTTTATGAAATTCGTCTTAAATGTATCATTTTTCTTGCATATTGTGTGTTATTATAACATATTTGTATCAATATTTTACAATTCAGCACATATAAAAATCGTATATACCCGCTTTAAATCGACTGTTTTCGTTATGTTTTGTGAGATACGAGGATTGCTTACATAAACTTGATTAAGTATGAAACACATCACTCATTGTATGAGCATGGATGGCCGAGTGGTCCAAACGGTAGACTTTTACTCCATGGTGTAAATGGTTCGAGCCCATTTTAGGGTTACTTTTGCTCGATTGGTCATTGTCGGCTCGGGTACTACTTACATGTACCCCGGGTACTCTTAAGTATACTTATATGTACCCCGGGTACGGTAAATATACTTAATCGTACCCGGTCGATTTTAGACTGGACCAGAGTTATATTCCCGCCCAAAATCCGATGTCGTAAAACGCCCTACCGATTATCTTCAAAAAACTTCTCTTTAACAAAACTGCATCAACATGCTTTTTAAGTATGAGTTTCGATAATATAGAAGCCATCTTACAGAAAATTGGCATACATGTGAATATAATAATTTTCAAAAAGTAGCCGACAAAGACCAATTTAGCGTTAAATTTCCCGGGTACGTTTTAGTATATTTACCATACCCGGGGTACATTTAAGTATACTTAAGAGTACCCGGGGTAGTGCTGCAACAATACGCCAAAAAGCGTATTGCGATGTATTGTCAGTTCAAAAACCCGTATTGCAATATATTGCTTACTTGTACCAGAATTATAACTCGCCAATTACCCGATAATCCCGTATATTCCAGTTTTAAAGCAAATTCTGGTAAATGTTTACTATAAAAATGCTCAAGAATAACACAAAACACTAACAATCGCCAATTTTCTTAAATATCAAATACATTTTGGCATTTGTTACTATTTAAAGATGTGATGAAATAACTTCCAATCGGGCGTTTATTTTCCCACTGAACACGCGTAAATCGCCTGACGTGATGTTCCCGTTTTATACAACACAAATACACCCACACTTTCTACGCGACGTTCTACATGTCTGTATAATTTTCGTGCGCTTTTTATTGAGAAAAAAAATAAAGCACTTTTTATTGTTGCTTTAGCATTATATTTCGGAAGAGTGTTTCTGGAATTCGGATTACAAATTTTATAATGCTCATTTCAGAATCGAACGAAACATTTAGTTGTGCGTAATTAATTCAACAATAATTCGTTTAAAAGCATAGAATAAATGCTCCCATGTAACAACGCTACTCTGTATAATAGACTTTTTAGAATGCCATTTTTACGTAACAATTTATTATTACAAAATACCGCTTTGTTTTGTTTACCTTGATATCATTATTTTGGATGGCTTTTCTGAACGAAATGTAGATGCATGTTTGTAAAATTTTCGTACCGGTATGACGAAAATCGTATCGCAATACAATATGCGTATTGCGATATATACCGATATACCGGTATATTGTTGCAGCACTAACCCGGGGTACATGTAAGTAGTACCCGAGCCAACAATGACCAATCGAGCGTTACTTTTATATTTTTATTCAATTTTATTCTTTTTTTATATTGCAGCTTTTTAGATCCAATGTTTGCATTTATCAATATAGCATAGAGTCAATAATGAAAAAAATAATTTGGGGAGTTCTTATGTTATAGTTAGATTTTGTGACATTTAAAGGATTGCTTATATAAAGTATGAAATAAACCGCTGACTATATGGGAGCACTGATGGCCCATTGGTTTAAGCTTTTACTCCAAGGGTCAGTGGATCGAGCCCAGTTAAGGAAGACTTCCTTTCTTTTTTTTTTCTTTTTTTTTTATTGAGGTTTTTTGCTCAAATGTTTACTTATCAATTTAAAGTATTTAATAACAAACTTCAATACATGTCTAATCTGTGAAAACGTCCCTTTGAAATTGCTAGTTTTCCTCTTACATGCCCTTGTATTTTATGATAGAATACTTTCCTCTCCAAAGGAAAGAGGTATGGGTTCGAATCCCATCGGGGGCTTCAGAGGATGATTCATTTTGAGACAAATGTTAATATTTGCTTTAGTGTATCCCAAAATTAGCCTAATCTTAAATATAAAACTGTGAAAGATAATTCAAAATAATGTTTGTTTCTATATACATTGTGATCCATGGACATGAACATTCAATTATGCAAGAAACATGTATGATTTGAGGGAAGAATACGACAGCAAACTTAGAATGGACATTCATTTAAGATTGTTAAGTAACCAAAACTATAAATGTTGTAAAGCTTTAAATTGTGTATGACGTCCTTGCTTCTGGACAGCAGAACAGTTTAGGCATAAATGATTACTCTTTTTCTTTAGAATCAACATTGATGCATTATTACTTAAGCAAAGTTGAACTTTTTAAACACTCGATGAATCAGGAACTGAATTTTTCATGTTCGTTACCAGTACTGAACAAAATGTTACTGGTGAACAAATGCCTTTTCTCTTTACACTCTACAGGGAGATGGTGTTTTTCATAAATATCCAGGTTAATTTGTATAAATACCGGGTAAGACCTCGTATCATATTTATATACATGTAAGCTATACATTTATGATGATGACATTTTGTGTTTCGCTGTAAATTTACAGAGAAAATATACTACAGCCGCATATCACCAGAGTTGTTAAAAGGGCATTTAGACAGTATTGTCCCTGACTTTTGCCCCATTTTGACATATTCTTATAAACAAGAGGGCCACAATGGCCCTGTATCGCTCCACTGCTGAAAAAAAGGCTGAAAGAAATATTCTCGGCATGTGCAAATACTTAAGTATAGGCCCTATTTAAGCACATGTACAGTTTTGTAACCCCCTGGGCTGGGTCAAAAACCCCAGGGGCATAATTTGAGCAAACTTTCTAGAGGACTACTATACCTCACTACATGTTCATACAAAATGTGGTAGACCTAGGTCCTAGAGTTAAGGATAAGAATATGTTAACAGTTTTCACAAAATAAGCAAGATATAAGCGTATGATATAACGTTCAATTTTGTGACCCGCGGGTCAGGGTCAAATTTGACCCAAAAGGCATAATTTGAACAAAGTTGGTAGAGGACTATAAGATGTTACTGCATACCAAATTTGGTAGCCGTAGTCTGAATGGTTTTCAACAAGAAGATGTTTAAAGATTTCACAAAATGGGCGCTTTATAAGCGTTTACTCAATTTTGTGACCCCTGGGGCAGGGTCAAAGTTGACCCCAGAGGCATTATTTGAACAAATTTGGTAGAGGTTTATTAGATGCCACTACATACAAAATTTGGTAGCCCTAGGCCCATTATGGTTATGAACAAAAAGATTTTTAAAGTTTTCACAAAATAGGCCCCATATAAGCGTATGTTCAGTTTTGTGACCCCCCGGGCAGGGTCAAATTTGACCCCAGAGGCATTATTTGAACAAATTTGGTAGAAAACTATTAGATGTCACTACATACCAAATTTGGTAGATCTATGCCTTATGGTTAAGGACAAGAAGATATTTAAAGTTTTCACAAAATAGGCACTATATTAGCATATAATCGATTTTGTGGCCCCTAGGGCAGGGTCAAATTGGACCCCTGGGGCATAATTTGAACATACTAAGTAGAGGACTATACAATGTCACTACATACCAAATTGTGTAGCCCAAGGCCTAATGGTTATGGACAAGATTTTTTTTTAAAGTTTTCACAAAATAGGCATTATATAAGCATATGTTCAATTTTGTGACCCCCGGGGCAGGGTCAAATTTGACCCCAGGGTTTTAATTTGAACAAATTTGGTAGAGGACTATTAGATGTCACTACAGTCCAAATTTGATAGCCCTAGGCCGGATGGTTATGGACAAGAATATATTTGAAGTTTTCACCAAATAGGCCTTATATAAGCATATGTTCAATTTTGTGAGCCCCCGGGGCAGGGTCAAATTTGACCCCAGGGATAAAATTTGAACAAATTAGGTAGAGAACTATAAGATGTCACTACAAACCAAATTTGGTAGCCCTAGGCCCAACGTTTATGGACAAGAAGTTTTTTAAGTTTTCACAAAAAAAGGCTCCATATAAGCGTATGTTCAATTTTGTGACCCCCAGGGCAGAGTCAAATTTGACCCCAGGGGCATAATTTGAACAAACTTGGTAGAGGACTATAAGATGTCACGACATACCAAATTTGGTAGCCCTAGGCCTAATGGATATGGACAAAAGATTTTTAAAGTTTTCACAAAATAAGCACTTTATAAGCATATATTCAATTTTGTGAACCCCAGAACAGGGTCAAACTTGACCCCAGGGGCATAATTTGAACAAACTTGGTAGAGGACTTTATATGCCACTACATACCAAATTTGGTAGCCCTAGGCCAAATGGATATGGACAAGAATTTTTTTAAGTTTTTACAAAATAGGCCTTATATAAGCATATGTTCAATGTTGTGACCCTCGGGGCAGGGTCAAACTTGACCCCAGGGACATAATTTGAACAAACTTGGAAGAGGACTATAAGATGCCACTACATACCAAATTTGGTAGCCCTAGGCCCAATGGTTATGGGCAAGAAGTTTTTAAAGTTTTCACCAAATAGGCCTTATATACGCATATGTTCAATTTTGTGACCCCCGGGGCAGTGTCAAATTTGACCTCAGGGGCATAATTTGAACAAATTTGGTAGAGGACTATTAGATGTCTCTACATACCAAATTTGATAGCCCTAGGCCCAATGGTTAGGGGCGAGAAGATTTTGAAAGTTTTCACAAAATAGGCCTTATATAAGCAATTTTCAATTTTGTGACCCCCGGGGCAGGGTCAAATTTTACCCAGGGGCATAATTTGAACAAATTTGGCCAGTGGAGCTAAAAACTGATTCTTTGTTTAGCATGCAAAGGGGATGGAGGAACATTTGTTGGTGCCTTTTTGAAAAGTTGTTTCATTGTGTGGAAAATTGGGTTTAAAAATGTATACACAATGCCTAGTATGTGGCAAGTTCCAACAATGTCTGTGGTTTTTCATGTAAAAATAAGAGATGAGTTTGTCAGAAACATAATGCCCCCTATTGCGCCGCTTTGAAGCCATATATTTGACCTTTAAGAATGACCTTGACCTTTGAGTACTCAAAATGTGCAGCTCCATAAGATACACATGTATGCCAAATATCAAGTTGCTATCTTCAATATTGCAAAAGTTATAGGAAATGTTTAAGTTTTCGGACAGACAGTTAGCACAGTAAGTTGGTTTTACAAATTCGCTGAGTGTAAACATTTGGCACTTATATAGCTCAAAGTGACCAGAAAACAAATTCTTGTGTTCTGATTTACATACATGTATTTACACTTGCAAAATTCAAAGTTAAGAATGGTAATTGTTCTCTTATTGCCAACAACTGCATAAATCTTAACATTGTAAACTGGTTGTTTTGTCTGTATTACTACTTTTGTACATTCTTTTGTATTGCCCTCTTTATATTAACTTTCAACATATATATTATATCCAGTAATTGTAGATATCAGATGTATTGTGATGTAAATGTGTAGGGTTCTTGTTACTTGTCACACCCATTTCCATTTCATAATGCCTTAACACTGATATAGGATATTAGTGATTTTTGATTATTGTATTTATGTAAACTTATTCTTTATGCTGATGAAAGTGTCATCCTTTATTTTCACAAAGATCCTTGTATCATCAGTAGTGTTTTTTGTAAAGAACTTGAAAATTGTATTAAATGGTTAGTGGATAACAAACTGTCTTTACACCTTGGAAAAACTGAATGTATAGTGTTTGGTTCCAAAAGGAAATTATCTAAACTTCATAATTTTTATTTAAAATGTAATGATCACACTATTGTTTCTCAATCATCTGTTAAATACATTGGTTCAATATTCGACACTGATCTATCTGCTACATCTATTGTTAATAATATTATTAAAAAGGTGAACTCAAGAATAAGATTATTCAGGGGCGTAGCTAGCATTTTTTGAGCTGTAGGCCCGAATATGTTACATGAAAACATACATCTAAATGTGATAACAAGATAATAGTATAACCAGTGCTCTCTTATAATATATGCTAATTACTATTTGATCTCAAGACTATCGTCTCAAGTTTAAATGAATGATATTTTTATGTGTATTAATGCCACCATTTTTGTACATTTGCCACACATATATAGGACACTATTGGAAATAAGTTGCAAAACTTTCATGGGACATCCTGTGGTATATGTATATCATGTCTTGATTTCAACATCTTGTAACTACTTGTTATTTCAGATCTCTGCTAAATACACTGACTAGTTACTAGTAACTGAATTTAACTGATTAACTTTGACTGTGATATTCAAAATGTGATATATCAATGCATTGTGATCCAAAACCTGTGATAATTGTTTTCCAATTGTTAAATGTTGTAAATTTACTGTATTGTATGATCTGTACTTGTATGACATATATATACATATGCATGAATAATTCAATATTTAGAAAAGTGTGACTGACACTGTTTCCAGACATATTACAGTTAAATTACTTCATGTCAGTAATGGCAGTCAGGGATGGAAAATATCTTTTTACAATTGTTGCCTGCACTGTCGACCATATTTAGTGTTTTTGTTTCCCATCTAAAGAGTACCGACCCAAAACCATGGTCATGCCTGTGATATGTATCTTAAAGTTTCTTAAAAGATAAATAATATAAATTGTAACAACACCACTGCTCAGTTTTAACATTTCCAATACAGTATGTCTTATTTTGAGAGGCCATTCTGAATTGAGTTCATTTCCAAGGGCAAAGTTATGCCTTAATATATTAATATTACCAAACTGAACATTGTTACACTGTCCCTAATTTTAATGGCACTGGATTGTTTAAGGCTTTGAAAAGCTAGTTGCCTGGCCGGGATAACATCTGGAATTAAAATGCCTAGGATAAAATATAAACAATATCTGCCAGAAGTACTGTATGGTTGCCATCATCAAATGTACAGAAAGAATCGTTTTTCAAATTCAATCAAGCCCCACTCATTCCATTCCATGAAACCTTTCAGGTGTCTCAATACTGATAATAGCCCCACTGAGGGCCGTATGGCTATGGTCCATATACAGTTTGTGACTGCCTGGCTGGTCACTATAATGCCATTGGGACCACTGTGGAGTTTACTATTTCTTATATTACACCGAAGAGTTTTCTCTGTACCACGGTACAGTGTTGTACGATTGTTTATGGTATAGAACATAAACATATTGATTAAATCTCAAAGTTTGTTGCCTGCAGCCGAACATCAGCAATGTTGCAATGAATATAATTTAAGAAATACTGATTCTTTTAAGTTTGAATAATGTTGTTGTTTTCACTTCAATAAACAGCTAATTGGCTTTCTTAACATTTTATTAAAATTTGAATATTTTGCATGCAATAATATCTAATTTTAAACAATAACATTAATAAATATTCTATTATATTACTCCTTAAAGATATTGGTCCTTATATATCTATATTATCGGTTGATTTAGTGCAAATTTATTGGTGTGTAACCCGAACTATATTTTCGGTGTAATATCTTCCGCCTACAGGCGTTAGACATATCCTTCCACCAAATGCACCCGAGAGACGATCGCCGTTATGGCGGAATTGTCCGAGGAGTCCCGATTGCAGCGGATGTGTCAGATTAAAAATAGATTTTACATCCGGTGATGCTGGTTTTGACACGACGCATATATACATTTATGAATAAAAGGCTTCATGAACGTTGACGTCGCTCTTGGTTACCAGAAAAATTCCCACGCACTGATTTCAACCGTCATTGTTTACAATCAATTAAGTGCACAAGGACCGGCATTGGTATAGCGTTTTTTACAGGTGTATGTTCAGCGCGTGTTCCGGGAAAACAGGGCTTAATGTATTTTTTTGTTCAGCTCTATAATATTTATATCAAATCTCTATGAAAAAAAGTCGGTGAACATTAATCAGGTGTTAATTTTTTTTTATATTGAGGCATTCATTACTTATTGATCTGAAACGGAGCATTAATCCGCATATAAAAAAACACCGGGCGTATTGCATATTAGTTCGGAGACATGAAATTATTTCGAAAGAAAGAAATAAGACATTCAATTTTATATGAGCAAGTCTCGCTGTGCACGATTGCGCTCTTGCTTCTTGTATATATTTGACTCGTATGGATCTTGGAAAATACCTATTGTTTTATTTTGCTTAATCTAAATTAAGCCATGCATCTATATGTACTTAAAGCAGCATAGCATGACTTCCAAATGACCAACATTTTTCATATTCTAAAACAAACTAGGCCAAAGCGTCTTGAGTTATCATCCGGAAACAATTTTATAGGTCGCTGTGGTGTAATGGATATGGTGTCCGCCTAGCGACCGGGAGGTCACGGGTTCGATCCCCACCGTGGGAGCATTCTTTAGATCTTCCCCAAAGACACCAAGTACTGGTTCTAGGCCCAGGAAACGGACTCGAGAGCATTAATATAAGCCTTAGGTTTTCGATGCAATCGAGCTAAAAATAAATAGGTTTAAACTAAACAATTTTACTGTTTCGGGTCACCGTGACCTAGACCATTGACCTAGTGACCTGAAAATCAATATGGGTCATCTGCGAGTCATGATCAATGTACCTATGAATTTCCATGATCCTAGGCGTAAGCGTTCTTGAGTTATCATCCGGAAACCATTTAACTATTTCGGTTGACCTTGTCCTTTGACCTAGTGACCTAAAAATCAATAGAGGTCATCTGCGAGTCATGGTCAATCGACCCATGAAATTTCATGATCCTAGGAATATGTGTTCTTGAGTTATCATCCGGAAACCATTTTACTATTTCGGGTCACCGTGACCTTGACCTTTGACCTAGTGACCTCAAAATCCAAAAGGGGTCATCTGCAAGTCATGATCTACATGTATCTACCTATGAAGTTTCATGATCCTAGGCATATGCGTTCTTGAGTTATCATCCGGAAACCATTTTACTATTTCGGGTCACCATAACCTTGACCTTTGACCTAGTGACCTCCAAATGATTAGGGGTCATCTGCGAGTCATGATCTATCTACCTATAAATTTTCATGATCCTAGGCCTAAGCGTTCTTGAGTTATCATCCGGAAACCACCTGGTGTACTGACCGACCGACATGTGCAAAGCAATATACCCCCTTGTCTTCCAAGGGGGGCATAATAAGTATTTTTAGCAGTAAAGTACAACCGCGTGTTTGAACGGTTAGAAAAGTGTCGGATCAGTGTGGGGACTTCATTTTACAAACGCGTGGTTGCACTTTACCAAAAAAAGGTACTTATTTGTTTAAAAAGATCATGATACCTATAGAAAACTCTCAAAAATGAGCGGGATCTCCACTTTATCCCATTATAAATGATAAAATATTTAACAAGACATCATCAAAAATGTTAACTGGGTTGCGCTTTATTCTCCTAACACAGATCTTAAAAAGTCACGTGGTTAAGGCACCGTGTATGTTATGCAAGATAATAAAATTTGAATGGTATTTGTTTTTTTTATTATTAATGTTCTCAAGAGTATGAATGCCTTAAGCCTTTGCACGTCCAGAATAGTTATGGTGTGAATATACATAACTATAAGACAGCGAGGGTTGCTAAAGAAATTATTTATAAGAAAATAGTCAATAATTATAAAATTTACTATATATCAGGGGTTGAAGAATCCACTCGATCGCTCGCATATGCGAGTGAAGTTTGTTAAATACTCGACCGACCGGGCGAGTGCTGTCTTTCAAGTTGAGAAATATAAATTCAGTTCCAGAACTCCTTCCACATCGATACAAATTGCGAACAATTTTTCGAACGAACAAAAAATATGTTACATGTATGTACACAAAGAAACTGCACTTTCATTTTGACAATGAAAAATGACGTCACGGGCACAGTAAAAATAATTCTCGAAATCGGCTGCGCTCTTTTCGTCTTTTGTCAGTGCTCTTAGCTAATCGATTAAACGTGAATAAAACTGTTAAATATATTGGTCATTCTGTGAATTTTAATGTAAATATCAATAAAACAATAATACATCACTGGTTAATTTTAAAACTTCTTATATTTAATTAAAAATAAACAGAAAAATATAATTATTAATGTACAGAATAATTCTGAATTTCGTGCCTTAGGCAAAATTTACCATATTGTAACCGTTTGTCAATCAAGCGTGTCTTTCAGTTAAAGTTCGTCTGAAATATTAAAATGGAAAAGGGTTCTATTTTAAAATATCTGCAAGGTGGTGGCGACATGTAACAGAAAGAATTAGAAAGGTTGTCAAAAGGAGAAGCGGAAAGAATTGAGAAAAGGAAACAGGTGCAGAAAACGTAAGGAAAGCAAATATAATCCATCAGATAATGTAGAAAATTTGTTTGCAGTTTAGTGTCACTATGTTAAGTAGGTTTAGAAGATTCTGGTTGATCATAACTATAAATATAGATATCTATTTTTTATTGCAGGGCGAGTAGATTAAAGTAAAGGGCGAGTGGATTGACAGGCCTACTCGCCCTGCAGGGCGAGTCGCGGGCGAGTCGCTCTGGAAAAATTCTTCAACCCAGGGCTTTTTTTAAGCGGACGCCCGCTTGCCCGTGCCGGGTTAAAATCGTCGTGGGCAAGTGATTTTCCAAAGTAGATAGTCCGCCGGGCAAGTCCGTTTCGTATTAGCATACTTGCGGTATTTTTTTTCGACTTTTCCCCTTGTATCTATTTATTTTCATTGGGTCAATATATTTGTTTATCAAGTACAAGCAGTCTCCGCCAAACTAGTCAAATTTTTACAGGACAGTAGGTCCTGTAAACTGGGAAAAAATACAGGACCTCCTCTTTTTTTACAGGACCTACCAACTACATAAATCAGGTGGTGCCGGTCGTTTTCTACCGAGAGTCGCTCCCTCGTAATATCGTAGAAACATTTTTCAAACAGTTTTCAAACTGGGCGGTAGCGTTTGTTGATTCATGTTGCTAAATCTCAGTGCGCATGCCAGAGAGGAATCTGGTCAATACGGCCTAAACCGACGACGGCCGAGATAATTGATTACCAGCCTTTTTCACACAGGGACATTGACAGTCAAGATCATGACATTGCGAATGAAGATGATCACAATTATTAATAACTATTTCGATTACGTCCATACAAATTGATATGTGTATCATTTAATAATCAGATTTATAATTATCTTAATCAGCGACTAGGCCTTCATGGATTTAGACCGTCATATGGTAACGACGCAAAAAAATGGACCAATCAGGTGCATCGCAAAATTCCGTAGAGTAGAGCGTTGGAACGGAAAAACGCGATCGCTATTTTTATACCGCGGAAAACTTTCAGAGCCGTAAAAACATAAAGGTTACGCATGCGCAATTAATTTCCTTCTATATTTCATATAAAATAGTTGATGTTTGATATCAATTTTTACCATGATCAAGCAATGACCCACAATATCATCATACATCATTAGAAAGATAAATGCATAATCTTTTGTAAAAAATGGATGTCATTAAATTCTATACGTGGTAACTGAAAATATTCACCTTAGAATAGGCAAACCGGTTTTGACAGCTGTGCAGGCAACCATTTTGGGCTCAAATAGTATGACCTACTTTCAAAGCCGGGAACCATCAACAGAAAAAGTTGAGCACAAAAATGGCTTTTTTTCTTATTGCTTACAAATATACCTTCAAATTAATACCAAAAACAACCATTTGCATTCTATTTTACAAATCCTAGGCAGCATTAACTGAACAATGTGTGCTATATATCAAATTGACTGCATGTAACCATGTAAACAGGAGTTCCGGTTTGGGGTTATGTGACCTAAATAATCAACAATTTCGTTCTTTTTTTTACCGGTCAATCGGTCCTGTAAATTAGACCGACAGGCCGGACCTTAAAATTTTTTACAGGACATGTCCGTCGGTCCGACCATGTTTGGCGGAAACTGAGTACAAGTAAAACTAGATTTGATTGGTCGCTTGCATTGTATAAGCCAATCTAAACGCTCACAACAAGTTCTACTCGGCAGACGTTTCAACATGGCGGACGGTAGCGTCCAGCCAATCTTTTCTATTTTTAATAAAAGTAACTCGAAACACTCAAAGGAACAAACCAAAACAACCGAAAAAGAAAGGAAGAGAATATATGAAAATGAATCACGAAAGCGTAAACTGTGAATAACTTGTATGTTAAATATTCACAGTTCAAAATAGTGAGAAACTCTTCATTAAAAACATCATGATGATTTTCAATCTCTGAACAATCATTTTCACAGTACTATTTTAAGCCCTCCCCCCTTTTAATGTATGCCATAACTTGTATAGATATAGTGACAAGTATATCATTTTAAAATTTTAATAGTAATAAACTTTTCATATGTATTGTATTCAATAGTGACTATTCAATGAAATAAAACTATGCAGATTTTGTTTTGTTGACAACTTTATATTATAAAAACGATTATTATTTTATTGTTGATACATTGAATATAGCTGAAATTAAATCTAGAAAAATAATGCATGTGAATCAATGCTTTAAAGATGAAATGACAATAAAAAATTGACTTCAAAATAGGGCAACCAGTTTTTAATGAGGACAAGTAGATGTTCAAAGTAACTTGCCCCCCGGGCAAGTGATTGTCAATTTCTTACGTTAACCCCTGCAACCCCTGTATATTATGTTTCCTCTATTTGTTGCCTATTAAATAATGCAAATGTATTGTATTGACAATACTATTCCAATTTCTATGCATTAAATTACGTCTTCCTATATGCATTTAATGATTTATAGTTTAAGTGTCAAAAGAACTAAAATGGATGTCGATTATAAGTTTAGTGTCTTATTCTACCACCAGTCAATACACTATTATTACATAATTCTTGCGTAATTGAATTATAAAGTACATGACTGTAGCATTATGTTTTCAGAAACATAATTATTTTAAAGAAATTGTATTAAAGAAAGAGTTATTTGGGTTAATTTAAGGGCAAAGTAAAGCAAATATACTCATTTGTCTAAAAATAAATCATCCTTTGAAGCCCCCACTGGCATTCAAACATAAGACCTCTTTCCTTTGGGATGGAAAGTAATCTTTCTTGAAATACAAGGTATAATATAATAGAATAATAAGCAATGTTAAGCGTATCACCATACAAAACATATTTATATGTTACAATCTGAAAACATCCCTTAGCGGCCAATCCACACACAATATCATTCTCAATTTTAGTGTCAATAATGAAGATTGACAATAAAATTGATAGTGAATGGATGATATTGAAGACACCGTCAATGTATGGAAGAAAATCAGAGAGCTCAAATATTTATTGATGCATTGTAAATTTTTATCTGGTTTGAATGATGATCGAAGTACAAATGAACAAAATATTGATTAATATTTGTGTACACTTGAGAGCAAAAAATATTCTGTCAATATTATTGAGTCAATAAAATTGATAATAATACTGTGTGTGGATGGGCAGCTTTAAGGTAATTTGTCACATGACCATTTAAACACAACGAACATCTCTGAATCTGCAATATACCGGTATTACATTAAAGTTTAAATTTTTAGTATTGTGCGTTGCGCATTAATTTTCAAGTATTGTACGTTAACTTGTTTCCGGTTCACAGAACTGTCTAAAGACGTGTAAAATACCAGTGAGTTTTCAAATCTGAAAAATGCCATGTTTTACTCTGTTGGTATCCCGACAAGCGAGTCATAGGCTCTAAGGTACTCACCTGAAACCATAAGGAACTAAACTATAATCACAAGTTAGAGACCCAAATAATGAAAGTTCTTAATGAAACATAAAGTGTTTGTTCTCATTAAAAATTGGGTCTGGCAATCGGCCCAATATTCAATTAAGAAAAATAATGGAAGGTTTCGAAAATAATAATAATATTTTGTAGATTTCAATATTTAGTTTAAATCCCATCCACAACTTTTTTTAGCAAAACAACAGCTACTGCAACACTAATTTCCCAATTTTAGTCAAAACGTCGCAAATTTTCCCAATCTTAAGGGACCCGGCCCTGCTACCAGGGACCTCATTGGGGGCCTAGGCGGCCCCCAAACCCCCAGCCATTGAGTTTCATTACTTGCCTTCAGTCGTAAATATCAGGTCTTAGCTAAGAGGAACTAGTTTCAAACTTGGCCGTTATTTGATTGGGTTAAATGTTCTGACCAAAATTTTATACATATTGGCAAATTAATGTAAGGTTTTGAAAGAATTTTTTTTTAGATCTCAATATTTTGTTCAAATCCCATCCACATATTTTTTAGCAAAACAACAACAACACTAATTTCCTTATTTTAGTAAAAAAGTCGCAAATTTTCCAAATCCAAAGGGATCCGGCCCCGCTACCTGTACCTCATTGTATTCTAACTTGCACAGCAACGTCCGAAATATAAAATAACCTACTTCTATTGCGGTATTGAAAATTCAAGATATAATGATAACTGAACTCAATCATTAATAGCGATAGCTGTTTTTGCACAAATAAGAGGAATTCGCGATGCAAATGGTCAGTATTTTAAAAAGTGTGCAACTAATTTTTTCACATTTTTCAACAGTTAGCGACTAATTTTTTTTCACAAATATCAGCAGTTTGAGACTCATATTTTCACAAATTTGAACAATGCTCAATTAATTATTTTCACAATTTCCAACAGTGACAACTCATTTGTTCACAATTTTGAACAGTGTGCAACTTACAGGAGACAAAAATATTTCTAAACTGCACTCGTCCTGCAGGCCGAGTGCATTTAAATTTGCAGTTGTCCTGCAAACACATGCACTCATCCTTGAATATGTGTGAAAAAAAGACTATGACTAATAAAATTTGCTATATCACTGCTAAAATGCTGCTTACTCAGTTATTCATGCAAGCTGATCAAAAAAGAAATGTTAAGCAGTGAAATAAGTTATTTATGAGGAACACAAAATAAATAAATGAAGACTGCTGTTTTACTTTATTCTAATGCTCGCGTGCTATCCGTTTCGGACGTTTGAACATCAAACACCCCCCCCCCCCCCCCATCCCTTTAAAGAACGCTCAAATGTCAGACATTTTTTGGACGAAATTCAGACTAGTTATAAACTGTACTTTGCAGTTAAATAATTCTTTAAAAAAACAACACTTACAGTGAATGCAGTCGAATGGTTCCCTGTCAACATTGACACCAATATTTACTCGGGACTTAGTCTCGCATAACAATGCGCACCTGTTGTATGAAATTTACAATTACAATTTCCAGTTCATTCTCGTTTTACTTTCAAAATAGATATGCTTTAAGAAAATGATTTTATTTAATTATTTACGGGTCCAAAAATACATATTTTAACATCAGCTTTTTCTCTCGTCCTGTAGGACGAGTGCTTTAGGGAAATTTACTTGTCCTTTAAAGTTTTCACTCGTCAATATGAGCGGACGAGTGGAATTTTTGTCCCCTGACTTATTTTTCCATAATTGTCTAGATTACGAGGCTCATTTTTTACAACCTTCAACATTGCGCGACTCATATTTCACAATTTTCTACATTGTGAGACACTTTTTTTTACAATTTTCTAATGTTTGCGACTGATATTTTAAGAATTTTAAACAATGCGCGACTCGTTTTTTCACAATGTTGAATAGTCACCACCCATTTTTCTCACTGTGAACAGTGTGTGACTCATTTTTCCACAATATGAACAGTGTGCGACTAATGTTTTCAAAAAATGAGGCGGCCGAAGTTGCTGCACAAATATAAAAAAGCCCACTGCCATAAATTTTATCCAAAAAATAGCAACATGGCTTATTGGAGCTAAACAACCCTTTCTACATGTACTTTCAACAAGCACACAGACCAATGACAGTAGGACTACTGGCACTGACCGTTGGTTCATCAGCATGAAAAATGGGTGTCAAAAATAGCACAAATAATGTAAAATGTGTAATATGCATGTATAACGATGAAACTTACCAACCACTCGACCAGGAAACATCTGGTGCAGACTATGTGGGATTCGGGATGCTCTCCCACTGGTATCATATGCAGATCAGTGGTCACAAGAACGTACACATCATTAATGTCAGCAATATATATCTCCGACTTCAAACACACAGCTTGCAAAATCGCTGAATATTGCACAAAAGCAGCTTCGTTACAAACTTCCAGCAACTCGAAGTCCACAAGCAGTCTCGTTCCCCACCCACTTTGACTTCGCAGCGAAAGCATGTTTTGGGGGGGAAACCGTTAACATCTCACAAATAAACGTATACTACGGAGATTGACAAGTTGAAAAATAAATTACTCTAATCACTTCCAATTTGCGCACTACGTTAAACTCCAGTTCCATTTTGTCTTTATTGATTGAAATGTTACTCTACACATTCGCTTTGAAAATTTAGCGGTTGGCGTGTTGTTGGAAGTACATGTACACACGGAGTGTATATTGACAGGAGATGAATCGAGTATTTGACCCTTACTGTAGTAAATTCAATCTTATGCAAAAACTATTCATCCGATTTTATTGGTTTATACGTTATCTTGTTGCTTATTAATTCCTCTTTCAAAAAAATATAACTTTTAGTATATTCCCGTTGTTATTAATGGATTTATAGCGAGTTAAACACAAGAAATACACATTTTATGTTTTA
The DNA here is from genome assembly GCF_020536995.1 of Dreissena polymorpha. Classification (NCBI taxonomy): domain Eukaryota; kingdom Metazoa; phylum Mollusca; class Bivalvia; order Myida; family Dreissenidae; genus Dreissena; species Dreissena polymorpha. Next base: position 49,458,741 of record NC_068356.1, on the reverse strand, counting down.
CCACCGCGCGTTTTAACGTGTTGTGGCTATCGATCTTTTACGATTAGCGTACAGCGAAGTGCCGAGGTTATACATTTTGATGTACCCGCTCACGTCTTTTGTTAAATTATAGTTTCATTTCTCGGCCGATTTTGACAAATTATATATCATTAGAAAGGGTACGTTACGTAGTAAACAGATATATCAATATATATTAAGTTTTTCTTCTGATTTCGACAGCCCGGCGAGTTATAACTTAAACTTTTGCAAATATCATACCGTTTTGGAGTTTTAGAATCTAGATTTACGGTTGACATGTTCGTACTTAATACCAATTTGTAGCGTTTATATTTGGAGTTCAGTTTTAAAAATTACATCTTGCTTAGGAGAATAGAATTCTGTATACGATAGAAAAAAAAATTGTTTAAAAACGAAAGTAATTAAGGAATGAAGGCGGGAAAATGTAGCGCGCGTTCCTAACGCACTGAACTGATGCTACGGTCTTGGCGATTATGCTTTTGTTTAGAAACCGGCCATTTAATTTCTTTTGCCATCTTATTATATTTTTTAGGGAATATATTGTAGTATTTTGTTCACGAAACATATCAATAAAGCTTATTATAAATGAATCTTAATAAATTAACGATTTCAGCTCTTGTTTATAACACAGAAAGGGTGTAAAATTTATGATGAAACAGCGTATATAGCGGACCCTCTCGATATTATTCGGCTTTGCATGCATACTTGAAATAAAATGGGTGTCAAAAACATTCATCGTTTGCTGTTTATTATCAACAAGGTAATTATGTATAATTATTTGAATTGTTATTTACCTTAAATTATCAATTTATTAAAGATTATTGAAAATCACGGTCCGTGTTACGCGGGTCATTTCGTATTTTGACATCAGGGCATCATGTCCAACTATTGAAAATCAGATTTTTTTCACCGGGACAATGACGGCTTGGATTTAGACAGGCAGACAGATAGTTTATTCAGACTTAAACAACAGTACATCGTCTTCAACTCAAACATATAAATTATTTTAAGACGAATTGTTAGGTGATTACACATATAGCAGTGATGATTCTGAGAATGTTGCCATGTTTTTTATCCGTGTAATCTAGAGTCCATGGTTTGAGCATTTTTTTCGCGGTGTTCAATAAAAGATATCTCAATAATCTTGTTTATTGATAGATCTGTGGTTTTATTGCCCCTGTGTTCAGCACAAGCCAATTATCTCGTTATGATCAGATACTGTGCCGACCAATACTAAATAACACTATGGTGTCATACGCCACAGCAGGGACCTATACTTGTATATTGGTCCCTAACCACAGGTGGCAATGTCTGGTCAGTTTACACTTTTTATGATACCTCCATGTCTTCTCGTGGTATTAGTGGTCATTTCTTGGAGTAATGTAACGCCAAATACTCAATTTTGCGTTTATAAGATATGTAGCGTATTGAAAACATTTATAGTCATCTGCCCATACAGATTGCCATAAACTAAATACTGTATAGATGTCAGCCAGCTAAATCACAATAATTATAAGTGCTTAATACCTATACATGTACATTTTAAACATTTAAAAAATCTAATACTTAACATTTAACGTATTTAGCGGGTACCGGTAAAAAAACTCCGTCATTTCGTAGTCCTATAAAGAGTGTATGGTAGTGTACGGAACAACATAATTAAAAACAGCATTCTCATTTGACCACAACGGGGTTAAATAATCTTTCCGAAAAATACAAATAATACAGAGTTTTAATTTAGAATTCTATATATTTATAACTCTGTTAACTTATAAAGATATTTCAATATACATGCATAGACAGTTGACCGTGATTTTCAAGAATCTTTAAATAATTTTAATTAATTGATAATTTATGGTTAATAACCTTTCATATAATTTTACATAATTACCTTTTTGATAATAAACAACAAACGATGAATGTTTTGACACCCATTATATTTGAAGTATGCAAAGCCGAAAAATATCAAGAGGGTCCGCTATACATTTGTATACGCTGTTTCATCATAAAATTAACACCCTTTCTGTGTTATAATCAAGAGATGAAATCGTAAATTTATTAAGCTTCATTAATACTTAGCTTTATGGATATGTCTCTAGAACAAAATATTTCAATATATTTCATAAAAAATATAATAATCATGGCAAAGGAAATTCAATGGCCGGTATCTAAACAAAAGCATAATCGCCAAGACCGTAGCATCAGTTCAGTGCGTTAGGAACGCGCGCTACATTTTCCCGCCTTCATTCCTTAATTACTTTCGTTTTTAAACAATTTTTTTTTCTAGCGTATACAGAATTCTATTCTCCTAAGCAAGATGTTATTTTTAAAACTGAACTCCAAATATAAATGCTACAATTATGTATAAAGTACGAACATGTCAACCGTTAATCTAGATTCTAAAACTCCAAAACGGTATGTTATTTGCAAAAGTTAAAGTTATAACTCGCCGGGCTGCCGAAATCAGAAGAAAAACTTAATATATATTTATATATCTGAAAACTACGATACGTTAGCTTTGTAATGATATATAATTTGTCAAAATCGGCCTAGAAATGAAACTATAATTTAACAAAATACGTGAGTGGGTACATCAAACTTATAACCTCGGCGCTTCGATAGAAGATCGATAGTTACGACACGGTCACGTGACTTAGACACAACAAGATATTTGGCGTAACGGTCCCGTTTCATATCCGTGTAATCTAGAGTCCGTGATGTACATGTCGAATGTGTTAATGTAAAAACTATTGGTATTGTGTTTTTAGTGCAGAAATTGTATTTAAGTTTCGATTTCTAGCTTAAATTTATAGATTTTGTTAAATAATTTGCGTTTAAATTTGATTGTTTGTTGCTTAATTGCGAACTATTTTTTTATGTGTAAATATGCATAGACGCTAGTGGATATGTAATCAGGTTACCGTATTTACATCAATAAAATTTAACGGTTGTTTGTTTTTGTTTGTTTTGTAAATATTTTCTAAAACGTATGTTAAACGCAAAATGAAATTATTAATTAATTTGGGAATAAAATCGCAATATGTATTATGTAAAATCAAATTTGAATTGCCTAGCGCGTGAATTGTCTCCTGGGGGTGAATTGTGTTTGGGTTGCTATTAACGCTATTAACGCTTCCGGCGAGAACTCATTTTATAGCGATTGCGCAATAAAAAACACCACTTTTTCGTCATTTTATCAAAAACTGGACTTTTCCCAGACATGACGAATACGCCATCGTCTAGATCGCGTTCTGGTCCATATACAGGTCAAATTTCAGGCACAGTGTTGGGCCAGTTTTCATGGCCCACAAATCGCGGCTATACCCTGGAGCTTAACGAAACTTAGCCCCCTTTATCATTCGTTCGATTGAACGTCATCAATGATGACGTCCAATACATCACTCATTCCATACTTAATGTGTGTGAAACGATTGGGAATTTACTACAAACCACACATGACGCCGTTTATTTATGAAAGATATGTTCAATTTTACTAGAGTTGCGACACCTTAAGGGTTTCGCGTGATGGAATGAGTGGAGATATCAAATCAAAAAAAAAAAAAAATTGGTACGAAAAAATATGTGGGTACGAAAAAAAACAAATTTGGGCATGAAAACAAATTTGAGTACGAAAAAAAAGGGTACGAACAAAATAAGGGTACGAAAAACTATTTGGGTACGAAAAAATGGGTACCAATTAAAAAATTAGGTACGAGAAAATTCGGGTACGAAAAAAAATGACTACGAACAAATGGGTACGAAAAAAATTTGGGTACGAACAACTTTGTGTACGAAAAAAAAATGGGTATGAAAAAAATGTGGGTAGGAAAAAAAACAATTTGGTTACGAAAACAAATTAGAATACGAAAAATATAGGAAACGAAAAAAATTAGGGTACGAAAAAACTATTTGGGTACGAAAAAAATGGGTACGAATAAAAGTTTTGGTACGAAACAAATTTGGGTATGAAAAAAATGGGTACGAAACAAAATTTGGGTACGAAAAAATTTGGGTACAAAAAACATTTGGGTACGAAAACCATTTGGGTACGAAAAAAATGGGTAGGAAAAAAAAATTGGGTAATACAAAAATTGGGAACGGACACATTTGGAACGAAAAAATGGGTACGAAAAAAATTTGGGTACGAAAAAAAATTTGGGTACGAACAAATTTGGGTACGAAAAACATTTGGGTATGAAAAAAATGGGTACGAAAAAAAAATGGGTACAAAAAAAAAATTGGGTACAAAAAAAAATTGGGTACGAAAAAAAATTGGGTACGAAAAACATTTGGGTTCGAAAAAAAAGGGGACGAAAAAAAAATTGGGTACGAACAAATTAGGGTACAAAAAACATTTGGGTACGAACAAAATGGGTACGAAAAAAAAAATTGGGTACGAAAAAAATTTAAGGACGAAACAATGGGTACAAAAAAAATAGGTACGAAAAAAATATGGTTACGAAATATTATGGGTACGAATTTGTTTATATTAAAAATCAATTTTGAATTGTCTAGCGGGTGAATCGTCTTGTGGGGGTGAATTGTCTTGGGGTTGCTATTAACACTACATGTACTTCCGGCTTATCCATGTGTTTAAAGCGATTGCGCAAATAAAAAACACCACTTTTTCGTCATTTTATCAAAAACTGGATTTTTCCCAGATATGACGAAAAACGCCATATACATGAGAAATTTCAGCACAAGTGTCGGGCCAGTTTCAACACTCTCAAATCGCTGCTATACGCTGGAGCTTATCGAATTTTAGTCGCCATTATCATTTGTTCAATTGAACGTCATCAAATGATGACGTCAATATAGCACTAATTCCATAAAAACCAGGAGTCAATGACCCTGCACTGAAATTTTGAGGAGTCAAATTGAAAAATTCTGGGGTCAACTTTGAAGTGCGTTAATTGTGTTTTTGTCTGTATTATTCAATTTTTTTAGATAAAAACATGCTCCAAGAGTTACACAATATCTAAAAAAAGTTATACTGCGTTATTAAATAAAAATACCATGATACATAACACAACATATTTTAATGAATTGGTACACAAAGATAAGGACAAAATATCAATAATTTGTGCGAACAATATCAACTTTAAGTTTTTCAAAAACAAAACATGTTCATTTTACAACTTTTATTATTTCTATCACTATACTATGTTTATTTGTTAAAACAATAAATGCTCATTAAAATCTACTTCATCATAACACATTTAAGTAATTTAAGATATGTACCTGTAGCACCTTTTCATTACATATTTATCCTTGTTATTTTATCATCATCCCTATGATAGCTTTTGTACAAAAACACAATCTAAATGCATGGAACATCTAGTATATCTATTACTGTTTATCCGAATACTATACATGTTGGAAATATATACACTTAAGAATGCCTTACCAGTAGTAGTTTAACTTTAATAATCCAAAATTTCCTTGTTGTTATCTGGTTTAACAAACCTTATTTAATGTTCGTTAAATCCAGTTAATACTATCTCCATTATTGAATCACCATTACTTGTAATTTGAATTGTTGTTGTTGTTTGAATCGCCATTTTTTAATTGAACGCGGGTTTAATGTTAATTTACAATACGTCCGCTAATTACAATGTCAAAGGTCAAGACGTAGCAATTTAATTCTACTCGGATAATTTATATCTAATTGAGAAAATGTGTTTTCTTAATGTTTATGTGTAGTATTATGACTTGTGAGTATAAAAAAACAACGCCCGGGGTAGACCTCTATTCCCTCGATTATAGACCGAGTTTCAAATACTGAAACATTAATTTTGATTAGGAGCACAGGCCGATTTATTACCATGGAACTGGAGATGTTAACTGACTGACACACGGGTTAAATTTTCGATGCGTCAAAATGACGCACGGCAGAAAAAAGGGTTGCATCAAAAATGAGTCATTTTTAATTTGCTCGCGTCAAAACGCAGGATTCTGCTTCTATTGAAATCGCTGGTCCAATATTTGTTTTGAAGTTAAATATGCATACCGATGTTGATGAAGATTAGACTAACAGTGTAGTGTGACTTCTGTGGTATAAACATGCTTTTTGTTTGTTTAATATATTAACCAATTTTGTTAGCTCAAATGACCCAGTGTCAAACTTGGCTGAGATTTAATTTATACAAATCTTCTGACCAAACTTCATTAAGATTTGCGAATAAATTAAAGAAAGCGAAACAGTTTTTCAAATTCAGCCAAGACATCATTAGAACAAATGACCTGACCAAGTTTCTTGAAGGATGCACAGTAAATGTGATTTCTAGAGTGGTAACAAGATTTTACTATAGCCAATGGCCCATATAAAGAAAACTGCTATGCCCTCAACGGCCATGGTTTTGAACCGACAGAACATTTTTAACTATACCCAGAATTAATAAAACCTTATCAAACATTAGTAATTTGAATGACTATACATGTATTAAACACCCCAAAAAACTCATGAATGTAAAATCAAACCCCGTTGTTGTTTACTTTTCAACCCCAGTTTGTGAGAAATAAATGGGTTTCTAAAATTTATCGCATGGAAATGGTATATACAATACTAATAATTCAACTTGTCATAAAAAATTTGAGTGCACAATTATATTTACAGAGTAATCTGCCCCTGCGAAATGTTGTTCTGCAGTTCACGAATAATTCGTGAACAGTTCATGAACTGTTTGTGAACTGAGTTCATGAATTGTTCACGAATAGTTCGTGAACAGAAAATGAGCCACGTCTGTGAAAAGTTCTTGAAATTTTAGTTCATGAACTGTTCATGAACACTAATGGCATGAAGTGTTCATGAAATATTATTGAAACCTAATGGCATGAAGTGTTCATGAACTATTCTTGAACCCGTGTGGCATGAAGTGTTCATGAACTATTCTTGAACCATTATGGCATGAAGTGTTCATGAACTATTCATGAACATCAATGGCATGAAGTGTTCTTGAACAGTTCATGAACAACACAATTCTTGAAAAATTCTTCAGGGTTTTGCTGTTCACGAACAGTTCATGAACATTTTCCTTCTATTTTTCAATGGCTCATTTTCTGTTCACGAACTGTAAGTGAATAGTTCATGAACCATAGTTCTTCAAGAGTTCATGAACTGAGGTGGCATGAAATGTTCATGAACTATTCATGAACAAGAATTTGTCAATTTATGCAAAGGTTATCATAAGTGTTACTAAAGCTCAACAAACAGGTCAGGGTAAGAAGAAACAAGTCTTGTATTAGCACTTAACATATTGATAGCAACATATAACAATAATTTAAATATAACACTAATAACTGAGATACAAGTGGTTTGATAATACTCTTTAAATTTCATAATACAACTTTGCACTATATGTTCATGAATAATTCATGTATTGAAAAGATTATGAATAGTCTCATTTTCAGTTCAAGAATCATTTACTAATCAATGGTTTCCCTGAAATGGTTACACTTACAGTGCCAAAGAACTTGAAATGGAACCAATGGCTGATCAGTTCAGCCAGTAATTTATTAAAGACTTACATTTTCAAATATAACATAAACCATGTGCCTTCCGTTTCAACTTCCTGTGCACACAATATTCTTTCTTTGTAAAAACAGCAATGCAATGTACATTGAGTTCTTGATATCATCTTAAACTGTTCTTGAAATAAGATGTCCTTAAAACGTTCTTAAACTTGTCTTTTAAGTCTTCCAAAAACAATGACAGATCCTTTTAAGAACATATTGGATTCTTAAAAAGTCCATCATACGTTCAAAAACATTGTGTAGACCTGTTTAAGAACATCAGAAGGAAACATGTTGTTCAAAAAAGTTCTTAAAGTGTTCAAGAATAGTTTAAGAATAATTCAAGAACAGGAAAGTTCCTTAAAAAGTTATTGAAGTGTTCCTGAAGGCAGTTCTTGAACAGTTCTTTTACAAATGTTCTTAAAATTCTCTAGAACAGGTCAAGAACTCTTACTTACAGTGGTGAAAGTACTATGCATATTCATACTAACTTCACAGGTTTCACAAATCTAGATTTGTATGCTAGACATTTCAATATTACTTTCAAAAATATGTATGAAACATCTAGCACAAAGGAATTCATGAATTATTCATGATGGATCCTTAAAGTCTGTCTCAGAAAAGTCATTAGAAATACTTGTGCATGAAATGTTCATCACTAAGTATTTATGGTTAGATGAAGAACTGTTCATGAACTTTGAAATGTTCAACAATAATTCATAAACAGTTCGTAAACATGTCTTAAGAACAGTTCATGTCCAAAAGTTCATGAACCAAGCTAAGGAACTTTTTCAGAACCGTTCATGAACAGTTCTTGATTGGCTTGAAGTGTTCATGAAATCATGAACAACATTTCGCCGGGGTGTCATATCTATTACCTGTCAATAATACCCGAAAGGGGAGTTAGACAGTATACAGTCTTGGCCAAACATGGCCGGACCGACGGACACGTCCTGTAAAATTGTGTAAGGTCTGGCCTGTCTGTCAAATTTACAGGACTGATTGTCCGGTAAAAAAAACAAAAACAAATTCATAGGTTTGTATAGGTTTGTTAATGGCTCTGAAAGTTTTCTGAGGTGCAAAAATAGCAATAGCGTCTTTATGCACGTGCTTTTCCGTACCAACGCTCTTTCTGCTGACGGAATTTTCCGAGGGCACCTGATTGGTCTATTTATGTGCATCTTACAAATGCGGGTCAGGACGGTCCAAATCCATGACGGCCTAGTCGCTTAACAAGATAATCATAAATCTGATTATTACAATTTAAACTAGAAATGGCGCGGCAGAGGCCGACGCGTATCCCCACGCCGAATGTTTGACCTAGATGTGCCCCAGGGTTGGTAATGGGGCCATGCATAGCTGAGATTGACCGTATTGTCATAAGAGAAGTTCATCATCAATTAGAAGTGAATTGGTGTAGAAATGAAGAAGTTATAGTAAAAGGCAATTTTGGGTGGGTGTGACATATGTGGGCAGGGCGCCCCAGGGTTGGTAATTGTGCCATGCATAGTTGAGATTGACCGTATTGTCATAAGAGAGGTTCAGTATCAATTTGAAGTGAATCGGTGTAGAAATGAAGAAATTATAGTAAAAGGCAATTTTGGGTGGGTGTGGTCTATGTGGGCGGGGCGCCCCAGGGTTGGTAATGGGGCCATGCATAGTTGAGATTGACTGTATTGTCATAAGAGAAGTTCAATATCAATTTGAAGTGAATCGGTGTAGAAATGAAGAAATTATAGTAAAGGCAATTTTGGGTGGGTGTGGTCTATGTGGGCGGGGCCCCAGGGTTGGTTATGGGGCCATGCATAGTTGAGATTGACCCTAATGTCATAAGAGAAGTTCAGTATCAATTTGAAGTGAATCCGTGTAGAAATGAAAAAATTATAGTAAATGGAATTTTTTGGTGGGTGTGGCCTATGTGGGCGGGCGCCCCAGGGTTGGGATTGGGGCCATGCATAGTTGAGATTGACCCTAATGTCATAACAAAAGTTCAGTATCAATTTGAAGTGAATCCGTGTAGAAATGAAAAAATTATAGTAAATGGAAATTTTTGGTGGGTGTGGCCTATGTGGGCGGGGCGCCCCAGGGTTGGGAATGGGGCCATGCATGGTTGAGATTGACCGTATTGTCATAGGTGAGGTCCAGTATCAATTTGAAGTGAATCGGTGTAGAAATAAAGAAGTAAATGTAAAATAACCTAAAAAAATGAGTGATAATTTCTGACGCGGCCCCACCCCAACCCCTATAACTTTTGACCCAGGGGTCAGATCAAAATTCCAAATAGTGCAGGGTCGCACATATGCTCATAGCTACCATGTGTGTAAATTTCAAGGTTCTAGTGCTTTTAGTGTAGGAGGAGATAGTGGCCAGGACGGACGGACAGACGGACGGACAGACGGACGGACGGACGGCGGAGATCACCACAATATCCCCACCTTTTTTTCAAAAAGCGTGGGGATAATGATGCAGATATCAATTTGTGTGGTTTTAATAGCAATAGTAATGTATAATAATGATCATTGTCATTCAAACCGTTATTATCTTGGCTATCAATGTCCATGCGTGAAACAGGCCGGTTGTCATTTATCGAGGCCGTTGTAAGTTTAGGCTGTATTGACCAGACTCATACCTGACATGCGCGCTAAGCATAGCTTAGACTAGTTAAAAAAGTATAAAGTACTTTTGTTTTGGAAATTGTTCTTAAGATATTACAAAGAAGCGATTCCTGTTTATATTCACTGTTAACATGCGTTCAGCATTTAAAAAAAACAAGATGTGTTTGTGAAACACAATGTCCCCCTATATGATGTTTGACATTGTAGGATGACCTTGACCTTGTGAAGGATGACCTTGACCTTGACCTTTCACCACTCAAAATGTGCAGCTCCATGAGATACACATGCATGCCAAATATCAAGTTGCTATCTTCAATATTGCAAAAGTATTCATAAAATAAGCGATTTGGGCCACATATATTTGACCTCTGACCTTGAAGGATGACCTTGACCTTTCACCACTCAAAATGAGCAGCTCCATGAGATGCACATGCATGCCAAATATCAAGTTGCTATCTTCAATATTGCAAAAGTATTCATAAAATGAGCGATTTTGGTCACATATAATTGATCTCTGACCTTGAAGGATGACCTTGACCTTGACCTTTCACCACTCAAAATGTGCAGCTCCATGAGATACACATGCATGCCAAATATCAAGTTGCTATCTTCAATATTGCAAAAGTATTCATAAAATGAGCGATTTTGGCCACATATATTTGACCTCTGACCTTGAAGGATGACCTTGACCTTGACCTTTCACCACTCAAAATGTGCAGCTTCATGAGATACACATGCATGCCAAATATGAAGTTGCTATCTTCAATATAGCAAAAGTTATTGCAAAATGTTAAAGTTGGCGCAAACAGACAGACAGACCAACAGACCAACAGACAGACAGGGCAAAAACAATATGTCCCCCACTACTATAGTGGGGGACATAAAAATTGCTAAACAAAACTAGTACCATGTATGGCGTGTATTATTATTTAACGTCAGATACAAATGTGTGACCTTAAAATTAATAGCTATTCAATAATTTTATCATTTTATATCATAAACACCTTTGACTGAGCATATATAGATAGATAGAAAAACCACACGCTGCACATATTACAGGCTTTTGTATTGCAGATATTTAATTTCTTCTTTGCATATTCAATTAATAAAAAAACTCAAATAGATGTCTATTCTTAGTTTGCTGTCTTATTGTACCCTCAAATTATAAATGTTTCTTCAATAATTGAATTTTCAGAAACCTCATTCTTTAAAAGAAATTTTCAAAGTTATTTGGTTAAAGCCACACATTTTGAAATGAAATACATGTTAATCAATACATAAAGATGCAATTTGAAAGTGTGCAAAATTGTCATTAAATCTATAGCCTTACATGTGTATATTCTAATTGGCATAGATAAAATTAAATCTATAGCCTAGTTAGAAAATAATATATTATTGTTTAAATGGTACCGCTTTTAAACCAAAAGTAGGATTTGTAGACATAAATGTCTATTTCGACAAATGCAATTATTTTTAAGTTTTAAAGCGCAAAAAAGACTGATTTCTACCTTGTAATCACCAGATATATTCTAAATGGCAAAGATAAAAATATGTTTATTATTTATACATAAATTTACTATGCCATGCAGTTAATTTTTAGGTGTGTGGCTTTAAGTCATTTACAAAGTTGAGCAAATATAATCATTTTCTACAAATAAATCATCCTCTGAAGCCCCCACTGAGATTCAAACTCAGACCTCTTTCCTCTGTGAAGGAAAGTATTCTATCTTGAAATACAAGGGCATGTAAGAGGAAAGTTAGCTATTTTAAATCTATCAACAAATAGATTTGAACAATATTTATATGTTATTAAAATATGCAAACATCCCATAAGTTTATTTTTCACATGACCTTCAAAACAGAACAGACATCTCTGAATCTGCAATACATTACATTCTTAAGTGTTAACAAGGTAAATGTTACGACTAACAACAGACGACACACAAAAGGCGATCACAAAATCCAGAGTTTAAAAGAATTTACGATACACGAGATACGTATTTCATACTTTACAAGAGCGAAGGAGTCATAAAAAAACTTAATTTATTATTAGCAACACGCTTACCTCAATTTTAACTTAAACCCAATGCTTTAAACAATAAAGTTACAATGATATGAACTTCCATTTTCTGTTCTTCCTTCCCTTTCTCAAATTTTATTTAAAACCACACTATTTTTTAATTATAAAAGTATAAAATGCTAACCATTCTGACCTTAAACACAATATAGGAAACCGTACATCCAACTTGTCGTCATTAAAGTCCAGAGTTTACATGAAATTATGTTACACGAGATATGTATTTCATACTACACTACGCGACCCGTGATTTTTGCCGCGATTCTCGCATCACCGCATGTACATGTAACATATATGTTTACACTTACATTATACATTGCAATAATAAAGCTTTTGTTGTTGTTGTATACAATGGGCGTATTAGCTAAAATACTCCCGTTCCGACATGAATTTGATGAAGTATTGTCGGAAGCTTTAACGGCTCCAAATTAATATAACAGCGCAGAATGATCATGCAATAATTATTGAACATAACATGTAAACATTATTTAATTATATTCCAGGCCCGAATACACTACCACTTTTCAAATTCCATATTGTTGCCATATACATGTAGCACTGTCTAAATTGAAAGTTGCATAGTGTTTTGTCATTGGTCGGTTATAAATACCTTGTTTCTCTATACATGGTATTTGATTTAGACAAAACTAATAATTTGGTAATTTACGAGAAATATGATATAAGCTTTTTAAATACGCTCGTCCCGCATTATGCACTGTACTCTTTACACTTCTGAAAAATGGCGTAGTCATATGGTTGTGTTAATGAAATTCTCAAACATATTTACCGATATAAATGTTTAAGATTATTTTTTCGTAAGTGATGTTGTAATTATGTTGGATTATTTGATAATTGTGAACATTAGAAAAGCGTTATGTATACAGTTATCGATACAATTTGGTTTATATGCATGAATTGCTGAATCATCGATGTCACCGATATCCACTGCGATCATGGCGAATCACCGCAAACTGAGGGGAATCAGGGCGAAGATTATCTTGCTCTCGCACGACGGCAGAGTGACGAATCACGTGAAATCGCGGTGATTTTCCACTCAAAAAGCAAACTGTCCGCCTTGACTCCGCAAATTAGGCAACAATCACGGGTCTCGTAGTGTATACATTGTATATACAGAAGCGAAGGAGTCATAAAAAAACAAAATTTAGTATTAACGACACGCTTACATGTACATCAATTTTAACTTTAATCCTTTGCTTAAAACAATAAAGTTACGAAGATATGAACCTCCAATTTTGGTCATCCTTCTCTTTCTCAAAATTTATTAAAAACCACACTATTTTTTTTTAAATTTGTGTATCAATTCTAACCATTCTTACCTAAAACATGATTAACCCTTTCAGTGCGGGAACCGAATTTTGAAGGCATTTGCAAACAGTTTGGATCCAGATGGGACGCCACAGAACGTTGCGTCTCATCAGGGTCCAAACTGTTTGCTATTCTGATAATATTCTTTGAAAAAAAATCGAAGAAAATGCTAATTTTAGAAATTCAGCAGACGACATTTTAGCAGACGACAAATTTCCCAGCATGCAAAGGGTTAAGGAAACCGAAATCTTTATGCAGCGAGTTATTTATTCTTATGGAAGATTAAATTATGCATGACAAAAATACAATCGGAAATATTTTTACAATCTTTTGATGCTTTAAAAAATATTTTACTGTTAAATAAAATAACACGTCTGACTTGTCGTCATTAAAATCCAGAGTTTTAATGAAATTACGTTACACGAGATACGCATTTCATACCATATTAGAGCAAAGGAGACATAAAGAACTTAATTAGGTATAGGCAACACGCTTACCTAAATTTAAACTTTAATCCAATTCTTAAAACAATAAAGTTGCAAGATACAGTAACATGCATGCACTTCCATTTTCTGTGATTTTTTTGCGTTCCATTTCTCAAAATTTATTTACAACCACACTAATTCTTAATTACATTTGTATCAAATGATTAACATAACAAAGCCGTAATCCTGTCGCTGTAAGTTATTTTATTCCTATGAAAATTTAAATTATGCATGGCAAACACAAAATCCAAAATAATTTTGGATTCTTTCTATGCTTTAAAACATATTTAACTGCACGACTGACTTGTAGTCATTAAAATCCAGAGTTTAAATGAAAATACGCCACACGAGATATAGCTGTATTTCATATCAATTCATGTGTGCTGAACAAAGGGGCAATTATACACTAGGCTTACAATGCTTAAACCAAAAGGTTCCAAATTGTTGCAAACAAATAAATTAAACATTCACATTTATCAATTATAATTACAAGCTATTTGTTTTTGTTCTGCTATAAATTGTGGTGTGGTCAACCTATGAGAGAATCAGGTGAACCACTGCCCTAATCAGAAATCAGTCTGAATTAATGTTACTCAGCTTTACATATTCTACTAATTATTAATTAAATTAAAAAATTAAATCTTGACAGAACCTTGTCAAGTTGACGATGCTTATAATTTGAGAAGTTAATGATTTATAATCATCGAGGGGGGTATTCCAGACGTAAAACATTGCATCATTTCATGGAAAACAGCTGCACAACTGTATGCGAAAAGGTAAAACAGTATATTCTATCGAGAACTAACTTGCATGATAGCAACGTCCGAAATGTGCAAACTCCGACATCTATTTCGATATTTATAAATTCAAGATATAACGTTAACTGAACTGTTGTACAGAAATCAAACTATAAAACTTGTGTTTTGATAAAAAAAATAAGCAAAGCAAACCAAAAAAACTTACCCTTTTAACGGCAAAACAATTAATTTATCCAATATTCAACACATGTATTTCCATTCAAATTATGCCCTTGTCCTTGAACTTTTACGGTTGATTGTCGTTTCGTGCCACTACCAGTTCGTGCCACTAATATGTGTGTTGTTTATTTTTCAAGGTAAGTTTCGTAATAAATAAATGTGTTTGAAAACTTTCTCGCATGGTAATGGTATATAAAATTCAACTCATCGGACAAAGTCAAGAACAATGACACTTACCAAGTTTTCTGAACAACCGTACATAGCGCAAAAGATTTACAGACGTTTCGCGCCCAAGTCTTTTCGCACCCTAGTTATTTCGCCCCCAAGACGTTTCCGCCCTGGTCGTTTCGCACCTGGTCGTTTCGCCCCCATACTAGCGGAACAATAGTTGTTGAGTAGTTTAATTGATGACCATTATATAATTTTATTAAGAGGATATTTATCACGTCAATGACTAAACTTATAGTCTAGACTCTAGAGTAGTAACAAAAAACTAAAAAGAGATATTTTTTCTGACCTATTTATTCATTTGACATACAATAACGTAGAATAACAGTGTAAAACAACGTGATGAACACATACGATATTTCAGTAGTTTAGTTACATAAAACGACAATGAAAGCATTCTTTATTTATATATTTTATGAACTACATAAACACAACAGCGTATAAGCAACACAAAGAACAGTCCGTATATGTAATAACTCTGAACTCGTCGGTGGGTAACTCACAACTGGCTTTATTCATAGATTCACATATATATAAATCTCAATACAAGTAACTCATGACTGCATGCTTTAACAAGACAATACGAGTTGTGTCCCTTACATTACAATACATGACATCCCCTTTTCTTTCTTTTTTTAAAAATATAAACACATGATACACCAACTACTCTATCGTTACATATGCGAAGAGGTTTATGAAAGAAAGCAAATAACATAACCTGTAGTAACACATTATAAACTGTTCTTTTTATAAAACCATAGTGGGAATTTCTTTTAAACCTCTGAGTGTTAAATTGTTATTGAAAACAGAATATTCTATATGAATAAAATGCACTCTAAGTAATGAAGAACTTCTTATAAATTAAATATGCAATTGAACTTCATAAAATCAAATGAACAATAAAACAACATGTAAGACAAAATTATTCACTAAAATACATGTTTGCTAACTTTCCAAAAAATTGTCTCTGTTATCTCGGATTCAAGCTTGTTCAGGACAAAATGACAAATGCCAGATACAGTAAATGTCGGGTTTCAGCTAGGAAATGATAACAGACTGTTATAACACCGAAAACAAGCTAGAAAGTAGATACACCCAAAAATAATTAATATTGGATTTTTGTGAGAAGAAAATTTCATGAACATTTTGTTGTTAGAAGAAAAATCAAAGCGCTGAAGGCACTGAATCTTTAAACCTTAACCAACAGTTTGATATGATAAAAATAAATATGTACAAACTGTTCCTACTGTTTACTACCACAATACATCTTACATATACAAATACCATTATTACCGAATGATAGTTATTAAACAGTTTATTAATAAGTTTATTTTGCACTACAATAAGGCAGTCATATGACACATGTTTTGCACTTCACATCTTACACATAGTCATTTAACCGTATCGGTTTGTGAACTTCTCTTCCTGACCTCGTTTTCTTTCTAACAGTGTCTTGTACACTCTCTTTCCCCGGTTTGTCTCGAGTTTCGCTCGATCTCGCACTAGCACTGTTTTCGTGATTTGGAGTTGTTGATGGTTGTTCTGCTACCGTCTCTGTTGTCGCTGTGGGTGCCGGTATGTACACGTCATTGTTTGTGGTGATAATGTGTGGTCTTTCCTTTGTTTTCATTAGCATGTCCGTGTTTCGGCGATATTCGCGCCCCGATTCGCCTGCCTTAACGATATGTGATCGCGGGTATTCGGACGGTTTCACATACTCTGCCGGTTTCCAGCCAGATGGGGTTTTAATTCGTACTGCGTCCCCTGGCTGAAGATTGTCCTTGCTCTTCGCGTGTTGGTCGTAGTAGAATTTTTGCTTTTCACGAAATTCTAACAACTTCGGTGCGACATTTTCACTGGTTGTTTCTGGTTGTCGCAATGTTTGTTTCATAGGTATTGGTGTTTTTGCGCGTCGACCCATCAAACGTTGCATCGGTGATCCGATGTTATCGCGTGGTGTGTTTCTTAGTTCTAACAGGGCTAAGTAGATGTCGTCCCCTGTTTCGCTACACTTTTTAATTAGATTTTTCACGGTTTGTACAGCCTTTTCAGCAAGGCCGTTTGTTTGTTGGTGCAAAGGCGACGACGTAATATGGGTGATGCCATATTTTTCGATGAATTCTCGGAATTCAGCACTGGTGAACTGTGGACCGTTGTCCGAGATGATTGAGTCCATGATTCCATAACGAGCCACGTTTTGCTTGATGTGTTTTAAGATGGTGCTCGTTCGAGTGTCTCTTTGCAATGGTGCTACTTCAATGAAGTTGGAGAAGTAGTCTACAATGATTAGGTAATTGTTACCCTCTAGTTCGCATAAGTCCATTCCAACTTTGCTCCAGGGTAGCTCAGGTACTGGTTGGATGATCATTGGCTCCTTTTGGCTCATCTTGCGATGCATTAAACACGCACTACACTTGCCAATAAGATCTTCAATTTGTTTGTTCATGCCGGGCCAAAATACTAACTCTCTCGCCCTCTTTTTACAGTTTACTACCCCTAAATGCGACTTATGTATCGCTTTCAACGTTTCTGTTCTCATTTCTTTCGGGATACACACGCGTTCCCCTCGGTACAGAACTCCATTGTAAATTGATATTTCATCGCGGTAATCCCAAAATGGAACGGCTTCAACTGGAACTTCGCACTTCGTTTCTGGCCATCCTCGAATGATAACCTTTGCCAGTACTTGGAATTGTTCATCCGCTTGTGTTGCGCGTGCAATTTTGTCATGGTTTGAACACGACAGCGTGTCGAGCTTCAAAACCATCAACTCCTCATCGATAGTTTTCTCATCTTGATTTTCTAACGGTAATCTGCTGAGGCAGTCTGCTAGACCCATGTCCTTGCCGCTTTTGTGCACGAGGTTGAAGTCATACGGTTGAAGCTTCAAAATCATTCGTTGAATCCTTAGCGGAGCTTTATGTATTTCTTTCTTTAGAATCGACTCCAACGGTTTGTGATCAGATTCCACTAGGAAAGTATCTCGGCCATATAGCAGTTTGTGGAATTTTTCACAGCCATATACAACGGCTAGCATTTCTTTTTCGATCTGAGCGTACCGTTGCTCTGTCGGTGTGAGCGCACGTGACGCATATGCCACAACACGGTCCTGTTGGATTATCGCGGCTCCCAGGCCTCTCATTGATGCGTCTACTGTGAGTGTGACAGGTTTTTTCAAGTCGTAGTACTGAAGTACTTTTGTTGAAACAAGAGCTTCTTTTATTTTATTGAACGCGCGCTTCGCTTCGTCACCCCAGCTCCACGTTTCTAGCCTTTTCATATCGCGCAGTGGTGCATTCAACTCACTGAGATTTGGGATGAACTTAGACACATACGATAGCATGCCTAACACGGTTTCCAGCTCACTGAAGCTTTCTGGCTCTCTCATGTCTGCTATCGCCTTCACTCTTTGATCTGTCGGTTTAATTCCGTCTCCAGTCAGTTTGTGACCTACATAGTCCACCTCCGGCTTGGCAAACATACACTTTTTCTTATTCATCTTCAGATTAATTGAACGTGCCTTTTGAAGCACCGTTTCCAAGCGCCTGTTATGTTCTTCCAGTGTTCTACCATGAATCAAAATGTCGTCAACAATTATTTCTACCCCGTCAATGTTACCAAAGTTCTGTTCCATGGACCGTTGGAACACTTCACTCGAACACTTCACGCCCATCGGCATCCGCAGGTATCGGTACCTGCCGAACGGAGTATTAAACGCTGTGAGCTTCGAGCTCTCTTCAGTTAATTTTATTTGGTAATAACCCATATTCGCGTCTAGCGTTGTAAAGTATTTACTCCCATTCAATCTTGTGGCAACATCATCAAAACTGTTCATTGGGTAATGTTCTCTTCGGATTGCGCGGTTTAAATCTGTGGGGTCAATGCATATTCGCACTCTTCCGTTTTTCTTCCTTACGCACACCAAACTACTGACCCATTGCGTAGGTTCTGTTACTTTAGCAATAATGTTGCATTTCTCTAAGTGTTTTAGTTCAGCTTGCAATTGTTCACGAATCGCGACTGGAACCGGTCTTGGTGCATGAACTACTGGTTCTATTGACTTATCGATTTTAATCTCGTACTCGCCCGGTATACACCCAATCTCTTCCCCAAGGACGTCACTATATTTCTCAATGATAGATTCTGTTTCAAGTCTTGCGGTGTGTATTCTCATGATCAGCCCAAAATCAACTGAATCATCCCTTCCAAGCAAGTTTATGCCTCTTGGAGTGTTCATAATCTGGAAATTAACCGAACGCTTGATATTTTTATGCTCGCACAGCAGTGTAATCATTCCTAGCGCCTTCACTGCTGGCCCATTGACACCGCTAATAATAACATCACTCCTTGTGATTGGTGCAACCTTTTCAAATAGCTTCGCTGTTCCATATGACATGACACTGCACATTGCGCCACTGTCGATTTCAAATTTTATCGTTTTACACCCTATTTTCAAGTTAGCGGACCATTCATGATTATCTTCACTCGATGTTGCGATAAATACGTCGTTCACATCCGCATGTTCAAACTGGTTAAACATTTCCTCGACCTGGTCTTCCTGGGCTTCGGTGTAGTTGACACGTCGTTGACCTCCACGGCCCCGATATCCACGGTGGATTCCCCGATCACTTCCGCGATGACGCAGTCTACGTCCATAGCCACGTGCCCCTCTGTGTGATATCCCCTTTTGTTGATGCGATGTCCCACCGACTGCAGGACATAATTTGGATGCCTTGAAATGGCCAAACTCACCGCAATTGTCACACTGTTTTTGATAGGCGGGACATTTCCTTACTTCATGTTTTCTGCAACACTTGGCACAGTATTTTTGTTGCTTATGAGGGTTTTGATGCGTTCTAGCGATGTTTACGTGAGGGCTTTCGCCCAGTGATTTGATGTGAGACGCGGTCAATTCTATTTGCCTACAAACCTGCACGACACGTTCGATGGTAAGTTGTGTAACCGGTATCTCCATTAGCTTTTCACTACACTTTGTGTCATTCACGCCATTAATGATCATGTCACATATTAACCCTTCTTTTTGTTCCCCATATTGACAGTGTTCGGCCTTTCTTTTTAATTCCGAAATGTAATCCATTATTGACAGGTTACCACGCTTTGTGTTGAGGAACTCTTGTCTTTTAATGTTACGGTAATTATGCACTCCGAAATGTCTGTCAAATTTTGTGAAAACTGTTTCTAGATGGTATTTATCCTCGGCTGGCACTGCCGCGATTCCAGCATCCTGATTGGCAACAACTTCCGGCGCCCACGCGAACGAATCGTAAATTTTTACGCACTCTCTCCCCATGTTGGCAAGTAGGACACCAACCTTTCTTTTTCCAGGCTTGTCGTCCAGACCTAGCGCGTCCAAGTGAATTATGAAGTCCCGTTTGTAGTCTTCCCAACTTGATGCACTTTCTGACGGGTTAAATTCCGGTAATGGCCTGATTCCCTTCGAAGCCATTTCGCTGTTGTATAAAATGAACCTTTAACAACAGATTTGCAACGTACGATTGTCATGCAATCGCCTGATTGCGCCGATTTTTAATAGATTTCTGACACCATGTAATAACTCTGAACTCGTCGGTGGGTAACTCACAACTGGCTTTATTCATAGATTCACATATATATAAATCTCAATACAAGTAACTCATGACTGCATGCTTTAACAAGACAATACGAGTTGTGTCCCTTACATTACAATACATGACAGTAGAGTCTATTTGTTTATTTATTTGGCATAAAATAACGTAGAATTACAGTGTTGTAAAACATCGCGATGAATACATACGATAATTCAGTAGTTTAGTTACATAAAACGATTTAGAAAAGGAGATGGGCAATTCTTCACAATGAAATTAGATTACATCCATTAAAGTCATGCAAGTGAGTTCAGTATAAGAACATGTAATCATGTAACTTCGAAACACAATGAGCAGTCACTATGACCAATTTGATTGTGTTAGTCACTGAGAGATATAGTTTTGTTCTCTACATGAAGATAAAATTTCATATTAACACAATTAAGCTTCAAAAGTATTTCATAAAAAAAAGGCTTGTATTACTCTACAGCTAACTTAAAATTTTAATGTTATATGTTTTTAAGTAACATTAATGATTAATTTCTTGCTCCTGTGTCTGCCTTGAACAGAAAACAAGACTTTAAACAGCATCTGAATTAATGTGACAATATGAATTAAAAATGCATATTTTTCAAGTATTATTTATGTTATAATTACATGTTTTAATATATATTTCATGTTTTTTTTCTGACATTTTAATGCAACTTGTGTCACTTAATTAACATTTTTTAGTAGTTTAGTTACATAAAACGACAATGAAAGCATTCTTTATTTATATAGTTTATGAAGTACATAAACATGACAACACGAAGAAATGTCCGTAGGGTCTATTTGAACACATTCGATATTTCAGTAGTTTTCCGCAGGCACGCAGGTAGGTGAGTTCGACAGCGTACATCACTCCATGTCTGGCGGTCCGTCAATATCGCCGTCATCGTCCCCGTTTCCAGTTGTGTCGTCCATTTCGTTTCCGGTAATGTGATCACCGTCAATAGCGCCGTCATCGTCCACGTTTCCATTCCCTTCTGCCCGCGTACTGTCCAAGTCCTCGTCGGTGACGTTGTCATGAATGTCGCTTATGTCGAATCCCATTTCCCAATTTGCAGCAAAGTCATCGACATCAATATCGGCCGTTGATCTATGTGTCTGTTCTTTTTTAGAACAAGGACTGCAGACGAAGTCAAGCTCGCATCCTGACGTCACAGCGGCTTTGTATTCCTCAAGAGAAATACCTGTGAAACGAAGGAATTATTGTTTAATTACTGCATAGCGTCTCTTAAAATAAATACATCTAAAACAAAGGCCTCGATCTAAGAAAAAAGTAATCGCCATACAAATTACAACTTCTACCTTTACGGAGAATTATTAGAAATAGTGACATCCTTTAAATACTTAGGTATAACAGCCCAAACACTAGCAGAACGCGAAAATAGAGCTCTACATAGACTTTTCACTATTATAAATTAATACGAAAAAATACATACAAAACTACTGCCATGTAATTTAATGTTTGTATAAGTAAATAATTCTTCAATTTTCTCGTATTACAATTTAAGATATAATTTTATAGATTAAGTACTGATGAATTACTGTCTTTTTGTCAACTACATACAAAACTACTTAGACTATAGCAATGTTATTTAATTAATTACATATAATATATCGATGGATTATATAATAACTTTTTTATAATAAGTAAATGTATATCGTTTTATTAGTAAATCAAGTACATAGATGAACAAGTTGAATTATCATTTCATTATAAATAAATAATAATAATAACCCTAAAAAAACGACATTTTTAAAATCATTTTTACTGTGAAGCGAATACACGACGATCTTTATCTGATAGTTAAAATAATATTACGCAACAACATCGGATTAGTGGCGATGTTAAGATAAGCTGTCCGCATTGAATGGCATGTTTATAACACTTGTTCATACTGTTTATCAAATATCCATTTAGGGAGCACTTTAAAAGAAAAAGAAAACTGATTTGTTTATTTATTGACAATCGAAGGCGGGTGTCAGTAATTGATTGTTGCCTAAGCACCACTTTGTGCGTAAGCTGTCAAGTTAATCAATGGAACTTATCGCAATTAAGATGTTTAATTCGAGTATACATAGCACACAATAATAAATTACAGCAAAGCACATTTATAAACTGAATGAGTCGTAATTATTTACATTACAATATATAGCAGCACTGTTATTCTTTTAATACAGATCTCCAAATGTTTTCACATTTCGTTTTCTACAAATGGTAAGCGCTATAGCTACCATAACTAACACCTGTTTTATCACAATTATATAATGAGGGAATGAAAGGCATTGTTAATTTAAGACTCATGCTATTTAAATTTACGGTCAATTGCCTCATATATATATATATCTATATTTATATAACCCGCTTATAAAAGATACTCATATCAAATTGATTGGATTGTGATTATCAATTCAATTAAAAAAATATCTGCATTCATTTTACATTAATATATATACTTATGGTGGCTAATTGCTTTTATCACCTACCCTTTGTCGGATAAATGCGTGATATACTTACATTATTGAATATAATGGTCACCAATTTAACTACTCAACACCTAGTGTTCCACTAATATACTTACATTATTGATTCAGGGTACTTTCTTTGATGATTATATAATGGTCACCAATTAAACTACTCAACACCTAGTCCCTGGTCGTTTCGCACCTAATATGGGGGCGAAACGACCAGGTGCGAAACGACCAGGGCGGAAACGTCTTGGGGGCGAAACATCCGAGGACCGCGCAAAATGCGGGAGCCGCGTGATGTCTATTTCCATATCCACGGGTGTGTTTATGTCAAATGCTAGTGTTTTTCAAGAGATCGTATACTTATCTAAAAAACGGCGAAGTAGCGGTCACTTTAATTATTTTGATGATGTTATTTTGTAAATACTTTCTCGCGTTCTTTTCGAACGTTCATTGGCAGCCATTTTGATTGTTGGTTGTATACCTCCGAAATTATGTGTTTTAATGACTCTCAAAAATGTTTATAGTGCAGAAATTGTAGTTTTAAGTATCGATTTCTCGGATTTATTTTATATATTTTGTTAACTTATTTGCGTTTAAATTTGATTGTTTGTTGTTTACTTGCGAACTATTTTTCATGTGTACGCTAGTGGATATGTAATCAGTTACCATATTTACATCAATGAAATTTAACTGTTGTTTGTTTTTGTTTGTTTTGTTAATATTTTCTAAACGGGTTCAGCTTCGTATGTTAAACGCAATATGAACTTATTTATTAATTTGGGAATAAAATCGCAATATGTATTAATTAAAATCAAATTTGAAGTTTCTATCGCGTGAATTGTCTCCTTGGGTTGAATTGTGTTTGGGTTGCTATTAACGCTATTAACGCTTCCGGCGAGAACTCATTTTCTAGCGATTGCGCAATAAAAAACACCACTTTTTCGTAATTTTATCAAAAACTGGACTTTTCCCAGATATGACGAATACGCCATCGTGTAGATCGAGTTCTGGTCCATATACATGTCAAATTTCAGCACAAGTGTTGGGCCAGTTTTCAAGACTCCCAAATCGCTGCTATACGCTGGAGCTTAACGAATTTTAGCCCCCTTTATCATTCGTTCGATTGAACGTCATCAATGATGACGTCCAATACATCACTCATTCCATACTAGAGTTGCGACACCTTAAGGGTTTCGCGGGATGGAATGAGTGGGAACTAAAAAAATGTGGGTTCGAAAATATTGGGTAAGAAAATGCGGGAACACAAATTTTTGGTACTAAACAAATGTGGGTACGAAAACTTTGGTTACGAAAAAAAATGTGGGTACGAAAATTGTGGGTATAATGGATCAATGTTAAGGTTTTAGCATGGCGGACGCCAGAAGGCGAAAAGACATGACACGACACGATGAGCTGGCTATGAGAATACCTCAGGTATTCTCCGAAAACAGCCGAGCTCATATGCATAAGTCAGTGAGTAATACTCATTAAAAGCTAGGCACGGCGTATAAAATCAGAACCACTGGGCCGAATCTGCTGAAACTTGGCCGCATTATAGATTATGGTCCAAACAAGCTACAGAATGTGCGCTTTTGGACCCGACAGCGTAAAACATTAACCAATAATGAACAGCACAAAATGGGTCATTTTGTACAAAAAAATGTAAACTTTAAGTGGCATTTAATGACTTTTAGACATCAGAAAGTTTCAAATTTTTGATATTCTGCACACTTCGACTTGTTTTTTTTTTAAATTTAGAAACAGTTATGCTTGGGATGTATATAAACCCTGTTATTCAATGTCAAATTTGGCAAAAAATTACAATACAATCCCAAAAATGGTTAAGCAGCAATTCCCCTTTAACATTATTCCTTATATTTAATTGAATGTTTAAATAGATAACTGTGTATATTTAATCATAATGGGCTTTGTACATCACACATGATAGGCCACTGCTGGGGCTTGAACCCAGAACTCATCTCATATTGTAAGATGCGTTTTTCAATTAAACTACAATGACTGTATCGTGTGAAGTGGAGCCAACATACACCCACATAAGTGAAAAAATCATTCCGTCCATATATTTGTCCTGGGTGTTTTCTGACACATGTTGCATAACTGTTTGCAACAAAAGATGTATACATAGATATATATATATATATACATAAATGGGGGAAAAAAACGTCTTTTTTAATTTTTGTTTCATATATAAACATTTCCTAGCAATGATTAATAATTATATCATGTTGAAATCATTTATAGACCAAATATTACTGAAACTGCAATAAAGTATAAGATGGATAGATATAATGTATCATTCTATCTAGTACAATGAACAAATGTTCTTCCGATGCCATTTTCACTAAGGTATAGGTATTGAATCCTGATGTACTACTAAAAATGTATGTCGGTTAGCAATAATAATTCAAAAAATCCTCATATTCAAGCTGGGTCATCACTAAGGCCTAAAAAAAAAAATCGTTTGTTTCCACTGACATGGCCAAAAAAATTAGGGTAGGTAGGTAGGCAAATAATTTTATTTTTAAAAATAATTTTTTTTTTAGAAATTGTCGTACATGGTGCATTTTCTTCTCATGTTTTGTGTATAACTGTATGTACAATAAATTTGATGATGTCTGTAATGCTATATGACTATATTTAAATGCTTTTATGAAATAAAAACTTGCTGTTCATTAATATTGAATGTGTTGCTTTCCTTAATTCCGAGTTTAATGTTGACTTCTGGCAACGGCTTAAATATACCATTTTATGACCAATAAAAGGCATAACTATAACAAGTCACAGAGAGCTTGACCCTCAGTGTCTATAGGGATTCAGTGTTGTTATACTTTCTGGTCCTTTGGGTTCATGCAGTGTATTCTATATTATTTATTATTAATAATATATTAAATACCTCAAAAGCAGTGCTACGGGAACGCCAGTGGTGTTGCATTTAACATTATCACCATGGAAAGACCCAATCAAACCGGATGTGCTTTTATATTTCTTGGATGCAGTTAATGTTCCCAAAGGACCACATTTTCAGATTATATTATGTACTGGTGGCGTGGGGTCTATCTACCCATGAATTTCAGGAACAGAACAGAAAATTTATTACGACTTGTATTATATACATACAATTACACACACACAAATAAATAAACAAGCACAAAATCAAATCACACCAAGCACAGAAAAGCAGACATTTAATGCTTCTTGTATCAAACTATACTTATAAATTTAAACAAGAAATGTGTTTGTTAGAAACACCATGTCCCCTACTGCGCCGCTTTGAAGCTAAATCTTTGACCTTGAAGGATGACCTTGACCTTTCACCACTCAAAATGTGCAGGTCCATGAGATACACATGCATGCCAAGTATGAAGTTGCTATCTTCAATCTTGCAAAAGTAATTGCAAATGTTAAAGTTGGGGCAAACAAACAAACAAACAAATGAACCAACATACAGGGCAAAAACAATATGTCCCCCACTATAGCACTATGACTGTGCTTGCCCTGAAAATGATAACATTTTTACTTATTAAATATAACTAGAATTTTGACATAGACAATTATGCTTGGACAGAGACAAATACACTATATATACAGTAGACAAAATGAAAAATGGCTGAACTGTTTGCAGTCAGAAGTCCTACCATAATGATCATCTTTACATTCAGCTGTGAAAGTTGAAGCAAAATTTGTCAAGCAGAGGAGTTGAACACACACAATTTTGTAATAATAAATTCAAAAGTGAAAAAAAAAGACAAAGGACCATAATCCTGCCAGAAATAATTCTAGGCAATATTCATTTCTTGGAGATCCAATGTAACAGTTTAGTAGAGATGCACCCAGTCGTTAAAGAGGATTTTAAAACATGAAATCTTTAAACTTTGTATTCCATTGTGGAAAAAAAATTGCTATCTTGAATTGCCAATTACAAAACCATCCAGCAAGCTATTAAAACAGTCAGTTGCAGACCATTTGAATGACTTAAAATTGTCAAAACTTTGGCAAAGACACAAACTGGTATTACTTTTTCCTTCAACAGTACAGTCAAGTTACCATTACCGGATCAGTAGCGTAATTAAGTTGTGCTGGTGAAAAACAATGAACGGTTTGAGACTTCTTTAACACCAGTTTGATTAAAAATTACCGTTGCTAACTGATTCAGCACATTGTCTTATTTTTACACGCAGACAAAATCTTAAACATGAATCAAAACTGAAATGGACTTTTGCATGCCGAAAGACTACTACATGGCCTTTAAAATAATGGGTAAACTTCTTACTTTCCAACAGAGTTATAGCAAGTGGCCACAAAAAATGTTCAACCTCGATTTGGAAACGAGACAGAAGTCAACAAAGTCGTATATACATGTCAGCAAAACATACCGAAATGTTTGACAAAGAGACGCTCCAATTACGACTCAATCAATGCGTTTAAATAATAGGCCTTGAAGATGCTATGTGCAAAATATCATCTAACAATTTCAACTATTTATCGCAAAACGCAGTCTTGAACATCAAAGTGATCCGCTATGCGTAATGATCCGGTAATGGCGCTGGGCGCCGCCATCTTGTTTATGTTGAAAGTTTACAATCGTGATACTTCGGCTATCTCGGATTCCTCCGTAAGATAGGCCTCGTGGCTAACGGTCGCCATATTGCCTTGTATTACTACTTTATTACCCAAAAGGTTGTCAGTCTATTGTTATGAGGCTGTATACATGCGCGTTGAACTAGCGCCAAACTTTTTACCGAAACTTTGATATTAAGAGCACTATTAACGTTCATTTGTGTTGCATTTTGACCTATTATCCAAGTGATTTACTTTTCCATTATTATTTAATCACCCTATCATCCAATTTTTAAGATGAAATTACGGTGTTTACAAAACCAACCAAACCGAAAGTGAAACTGGATGCATTACGTTTCGCGATGTAAACATTAAATATTTGTTCAGTTTGAGGAAGCGAATCGATAATAGACGTTGGAATATGTATGCAATACAGACTATTATTGCCGATTGTAGTACTGGCTAAAAAATACCTTTTATGACAGGTCATGTATAGAACGTTTATCAAAAAGTGACCATAAATCACTACAAATGTCTGGGTTGTTCATTAACCCATTTATGCCCAGTGGACTCTCCCATCCTTCTAAATTGGATCAATTTATTTCCAAAAGTAGGGGTGTCTGGTATATTTATTTCAATATTTAGAATATTCCTTACAGAAATTTCTTTAAGCAAACAGCGCAGACCCAGATGAGACGCCGCATTATGCGGCGTCTCATCTGGGTCTACGCTGTTTGCAATGTCCTTTTTTTTCAGGACGCTTGATATGAATAGGTTAATATAATTAATGCAAGTTTCTGATCTAATTGCCTGTATCTAGTTGTAATTACCATGATATTGATAAAATTAAAACTTTTTTTTCATAAATTAACATTACATGTTTTATTTTTATCATTTAGGGAATATATAATTGTATCATTATCATCATTAAATATTCTGGAAATGATCTAAATTATCATGATTACTTTAAAGTAGAATTTTTAAATTTTACTCATTATTTTTAATGAATTTGCACATTTGCTTGATTCAAAATAAAATGTATTAATAAGGGTTTTCAGTTGTTAGTTTTAACCCATTTTTAGTTCGATTAAATTTTAAGTACTAACTACATACATCTATGTGAAATGCTCTTGAGTTCGTTTCCTGGGCCTAGAACCAGTACTTGGGTGTCTCTTGGAGATTTCTTAAGAATGCTCCCACACTGGGGATCAAACCAGTGACCTCCAGATCATTAGGTGGACACCACATCCATTACACATCAGCGACCTTTAATTAGTAAATTACTTTAGTATTGCAGCATTATATAATGTAATGTTGCTACATATTTTTGGAAAATGATTAATGTGCAGTACTAAATAAATCTAAATGCATACAATTTTAATTGTGTATATTGTGTGATTATTAGTTACAAATTCCCTTTTTACAGGTATACTGGATTATGAAAGACTGATAAACATAAAATTGACAACTCATCTCCCCAATGATACTTTGTGTGGCTCATTCTCAGAACAAACCCATAGTCAGTGAGAAAACTACAGTGTAAAAAGACCACTTGATTGTGACAATTATGGCTGACCAAGCAAATGTTATCATTTAAAATAAAGAAAACTTCCAGTTCAATATACATTTTATACCAATTATGACATTGGCCAACACAGAAAATAATTATAAGGTTGATTTTCCCAAAGTTGACTGTTACAATTGGATACTGTTTTAAGCTTCACTCTACTTTGTCTGAAAATAAAAGTCCTAAATGATGTAATAGAAACATACATATTTAATTTTTAGTTTTACAAGGATATATATATACATACATATATTATAATATCTTTTTATCGATGGTCAATCAATTTAAGTTTAACTAATATATACATACACATTTTATACATGTGTATGCTTTGATTTTTTTCTATTGAAGCCAAATTAATATCCCATTAGATAGATAGATAATATCACAGCAGTATTCCTATTTTGTCTGCAAGTACTGCAGAAATCATGGATTATTATTTTACTGAGTCAGCCTTAATCTTTATATTATAATTGTTAAAACAGATTAAGATGTGCATTATACAATTGAGGATGCATCAAGATTAAAAAATGGTACATGTATAAATTAATAAAGAATCAATAACAATCAGAAACTGTGCATTTTTTTTCAGTATTGTGTGAAAGGATTTGAAGTAATGATGTGTTTTTGAAATATGATTTATGTGAATTTGAATAAATATATAAAATTTAGTGATTTTCTCAGACAAAAACTGTTAATTACATACTAAAGTATTCAGAATGTATTATTGTAATATTCATTCGAATTTTTTAGTACAAAAAGCACTTTTCCATGGCATTTGTATTTATAGTAATTGCATATTTTATAATTCTGACAGCATTTATAAACTGTGTTCATGCAAGCATGAACACGGTTTCATTTTTTGAGTATTTAAACAAGAGGGCCATGATGGCCCTGTATCACTCCACTGCTGAAAAAAAGGCTGAAACAAATTTCTCTGCATGTGCAAATACTTAAATATAGGCCCTATTTAAGCACATGTACACTTTTGTGACCTTATGGGCTGGTCAAATTTAACCCCAGGGGCATAATTTGAGCAAATTTTGTAGAGGACTACTATATCTCACTTCATACAAAATGTGGTAGCCCTAGGTCATAGAGTTAAGGACAAGAATATTTTTAAAGTTTTCACAAAATAAGCAAGATATAAGCGTATATAATGTTCAATTTTGTGACCGGCGGGTCAGGATCAAATTTGACCCAAAGGGCATAATTTGAACAAACTTGGTAGAGGACTATACGATGTTATTGCATACCAAATTTGGTAGCCATAGTCCGAATGGTTTTCGACAAGAAGTTTTTTAAAGATTTCACAAAATAGGCGCTTTATAAGCGCTTATTCAGTTTTGTGACCTCCTGGGGCAGGGTCAAAGTTGACCCCAGAGGCATTATTTGAACAAATTTGGTAGAGGTTTATTAGATGTCACTACATACCAAATTTGGTAGCCCTAGGCCCAATGGTTATGGACAACAAGATTTTTAAAGTTTTCACAAAATAGGCCCCATATAAGCGTATGTTCAGTTTTGTGACCCCGGGAAGGGTCAAATTTGACCCAATGGGCATAATTTGAACAAACTTGGTAGAGAACTATTACATGTCACTACATACCAAATTTGGTAGCCCTATGCCTTATGGTTAAGGACAAGAAGAGTTTTAAAATCACAAAATAGGCACTATATAAGCATATAATTGATTTTGTGGCCCCCGGGTCAGGGTCAAATTTGACCCCTGGGGCATAATTTGAACAAACTAAGTAGAGGACTATACAATGTTACTACAAACCAAATTGTGTAGCCCTAGGCCTAATGGTTATGGACAAGAATTTTTTTTAAGTTTTCACAAAATAGGCATTATATAAGCATATGTTCAATTTTGTGACCCCCGGGGCAGGGTCAAATTTGACCCCAGGGGCATAATTTTAACAAATTTGGTAGAGGACTATTAGATGTCTCTACATACCAAATTTGATAGCCCTAGGCCCAATGGTTATGGACGGGAGATTTTGAAAGTTTTCACAAAATAGGCCTTATATAAGCAAATTTTCAATTTTGTGACCCCCGGGGAAGAGTCAAATTTGACCCCAGGGGCATAATTTGAACAATTTGAAAGAGGTTTACCCCAGGAACATTCCATCAGAATTGGACCAGTAGTTTAGGAGAAGATGTTTAAAGGAAAAGTTAATGCACGGACGCACTATGGACACAGGACCTTTGGCCAGTGGAGCTAAAAATCAAATTAAACATTTAGTTTTGATGTAAAATCAGTTTTTATATGCAAGTGTCTACTTCACTTATAAATTAAAACAGCATATTATACATTATTGAAAAGATTATTCCAAGCTTGATGTCATATTTCAACTTTGCATAGTGTAGTTAATTGAACATTGTATTGAACTGTATGGGCAGCTATATTTTTTAATTTATGTATGTTGTAACAGTATTATATTAAATGCATTATTTCTACCACAAGTAGACCATATAAGGCCTACTGCTACTAAATAGGCACTGGTATGAATTTGACACTATTTTTGATGCTCATACAAAACTTTAATTATTACTTCACTTTAGTATATAAAATATTTTCAAGTTTTTGTTCATTATTTTTTGCAAAAGAGTGTCTTAATGCATTTGAAAATATACTTAAAACAAACTAAAAATGCATTTTAACATACCTTTTTCCTGGTAAAGTGTATTTGGGATGATAAAAAATACACTTGAAGAGTATTAATGCTGGAAAAATGCAGAAAAAAATACATTTGTTTCTGTTAGAAGTGTGTCTGTCTGGTCTGCATTTTTAAGTGTATTAAATGCACATCAAATGCAGATAAATACAATGCCAATACTGTATTGTAATTTGTAATGAACATAAAATGCAATTGTTCTTGTAAT
Organism: Dreissena polymorpha; assembly: GCF_020536995.1. Classification (NCBI taxonomy): domain Eukaryota; kingdom Metazoa; phylum Mollusca; class Bivalvia; order Myida; family Dreissenidae; genus Dreissena; species Dreissena polymorpha. Next base: position 49,426,367 of record NC_068356.1, on the reverse strand, counting down.
TAAATGCTTTAGTGAATTGAAATAACCTTTTATAACGTTTTAACAATTAATAATACCTTTTTATATAAATTTTCTTTTGAAATGTGACACTTAATTGATTTTTGCACCACTAGTAAGAGATATAATTTGTGCTCATAATGCTTTATCATTACACTATATTGTTGTATGAAAATTACCCATAAAATTCATGTGAAAGCTCAAGAGATCAATAGCAGCGTGCTATACCCTGCTCCTTTTTACATGACTTGATGGTATTTAGTCCCCAATTCTACATGGCCAAGGGCAAATTAATGTGCAGATTTGACAAATAAGTCATAACTGGGATCCAGTAGGCAGACTTTCATATTACTTGTATTTAATTTAAATCATGTCTGAATTGCTCTTTGGCAAATCTTTGTTGGTCACAGTATTCAACTGAATTTTGTTCACGTTGTAGTGATTATATTTTCAATATTTATCAGACAACATCTTTCTTCAAAAGTTTAACAATGATTGCTTGGTTAATTTAGAAACAAGATCAATGCATCATAACATAAAATGAAAAAATGTGTAATAGTAAAAATGGCAGCAAAACAGCACTAGATTATCTGCCTTAAATCTGAGACGTTCTGTTGATGTATTGGAATTTCTCATAAATAATGTGTTCCATAGTTGTATAATTGTATAGTTGCATGCATGAGTGTTGTCAATGTCACAATACCAATTAAAGCCTATAATTTACTAAAACAATTTGAAGTTTGATGTGTGTTTTTTTCAAGATCTGTTATATATAATTATATATATATATATATATATATATATATATATATATATATATATATATATATATATATATATTGTTGAAAAGTTAACATGCAATAAGTTTACTGTAATTAAGTGACAAATAGTTTTACTGATTTGGTTGGATGCATATATGCAGATATATCATGGTTTGTGCAGAGGACAGTAGCAAAAACAAGAGCTGTCTCCGTAGGATGACATACGCCCCCGATAAACGCTTTGATAGAAGTTATGAGCATTTTTCAAAACCTAAACGCCGACCCTAAGTTCAAGGTCAAAGGGGTCAAAATTTGTGTGTGTGTGTATGGGAAGGCCTTGTCCATATACACATGCATACCAAATATGAATGTTAAATCTGAAGCGACATAGAAGTTATGAGCATTTTTTCGAAACCTAAATGCAAAGTGTGACGGATAGACAGACGGACAGTGCGATCACTATATGCCCTCCTTTGGGAGCATTAAAATGTGTTTCACATTGTTTTGGTAAATTAGTAATGTAGTTAAAAGAACAGAATCATCAATTACAAAGTTATTGATTATAAAGTGTTGCTGGCATATTTGATTTATTCATCTAGCTATAAGAAGGTCCCTGTTTTATCCCCACTGGCACTGAGCGAGGGTTCTCAAAATCTTTAAACAATATGAATAAGTACATATAGGGTCGAGAAAGCCTTGTTGATATGGGGGCTAAACACCTGAAATCAAAGCGACCCAGGTTAAAGGCCGAGGCCAAATAAATAAACCAGAGGCCGCATGAGCGTGCTATACTCTGAACAAGTATTGTTTCTTCTCAGAAAACTGGCTTAAGTGTCTTACTAAGCTTTAGACTTTGAGTTTCAGTGCAATCTATCTAAAATAAATTGTTTAAATTAAATAATAATTTGTAAAAAGTAAACATTCTGCACAAATTCAATTATTTACTTTACCTGTGTGCATGAATCATTTCAGCCTTGGTGGTTAGTGAACTATGTCAAAAGCACCATAGCTATGAAACACTTGTATTTTGAATATTGCAATGTTCCACAGAAATGATGCTGATGATAATTCTACACGATGATGAATTATTAGATATATTTCTAAATTCCATTTCCACCAACAATTCGGTTATTCCACTACCAGTTCACATGCTTCGTACACAGTTGAAAATAACACTATTCCACTCAACAACCGTGACACATGTACTCAATTTTTCAACTTTTCGCAATTAAAAGTGTCTCCTATACTGTTCTTGTTGTTGTTGTACTTTTGAAAGTAGTTCGAAAGATGGCGACCATTAACCCAGAGATTGATTTATGAAATAAATCGTCTGCTGATCCAGAGTGGAAAGTTTAATGTACGGCGCCGATAACGTTGAACGCTTATTGAGCGCGCCGAAAAATACGCGATCCGATTTTTTTTGAATTTTGGGCTCAAAAAAGATTAGGACCGGCGGCAAAAAATTAGGTAGGGTCGGGCCACCGGAAACAAACAACTTTTTTTGTTACGCCTAAGTGGAATTATTTGTGGACATATAACAGAAAAATGCATTTCATGCCTCTATATTTCTTTAACAGGAATCCCAGCTTTTTGTATGAACAAAATTCCCTGATTTTTCCCTGATGGAAAATAAAACTTCCAGGATCATGATTTTGACCTATTTCTTGTTTTAGACACCCTGAATAAATAGCAGTTGCAGACATAACTAAGCTACACGTATACTACAAAGTCACGATAAATATGCAGAGGAAATGATTTGCTGTTTAAATTGTATGGACTTCTCGACACAAGTCGGAAAAGTCTGACCCAACAAAATTCCCTGATTTTTCCCTGATTTCACAAACTTTCCAAATTCCCTGACTTTTCCCTGACTGGAAAAAAAGAGTCTTTTTCCAGTTTTCCCTGATTTCCAGGTTGGCTGGGAACCATGTTTAACTATGATAAAATGTTCTTTAGATGCCATGTGTATTAATTTATATGTCTTTTTTTCTGAGATATTAATGAAAATGCCTGTGGGTATGTGGCGAATATTAAAAAAATCTGCAACTTGATATATGGTGCTAACACGGTAAAATTGTATGAGCCCAAATTATAATAGATGAATGCGTATTATGCTTCTATGCTTATACTATGACGACATGTTCATACAATGCCATTTTATTAATATAGATGCCAAATTTAATGAAACAGACTTGAAAATGTGTGTTGCCAGATACCAAGTAAGAAAAAAATCAGCATTTTTATGTAGGGCTTTCACACAGTAAAATTGTTTGTGCCCAAATAATCATAGATGAATGCATATTAGGCTTCAATGTTGCTTATACTTTGACTACTGGTTCATACGATGCCATTTTTATAAATATCTATGCCAAATTTAATGAAATAGACTTGAAAATGTGTGTCGCCAGGTACCAAATAAGAAAAAAATCAGCATTTTTATGTAGGATCTTGACACGGTATTATTATTTGTGCCCAAATGATAATAGATGAATGCATATTAGGCTTCCATGTTGCTTATACTATGACTACTGGTTCATACGATGCCATTTTTATATATATCTATGCCAAATTTAATGAAATAGACTTGAAAATGTGTGTCGCCAGGTACCAAGTAAGAACAATTTAATCAGCATTTTTATGTAGGGTCTTCATACGGTAAAATTATTTGTGCCCAAATAATAATAGATGAATGTATATTAGGCTTCAATGTTGCTTATATACTATGACGACATGTTCATACGATGCCATTTTTATTAATATATATGCCAAATGTAATGAAATAGACTTGAAAAATGTGTGTCGCAAGATACCACGTAAGAAAAAAATCAGCATTTTTATGTAGGGTCTTCACACTGTAAAACAGTTTTATACATGGACATAGCATTTTCATGGAGCCCGTAAAGAAAGGGAGTTAATTGTGTAATTTGTGCTGATCAGAAACTTATAACAGTCGTCTCCCTTGAAATATTTGCACTTTATGAGACGCCACAAACCATGGCGTCTCATCAGGATCCAAACTGTATTCTGAATCGTCACACTAAGCCCTCATAAGTTATTCATTGTATATGCACAATATAAAACAACCATATAATATATCTAATATATCCAGACACACGTATTATACCCAAATATTAGAAATACACAATTTTATAACAGTAAAAAACAATGGTATTTCACAAACAATTGCTGTCGTTAATAAATGCAGAAAAGCATCATCTACACGTTTCATACGGTATTCAGTTTATATGCAAACGCATTTAAATATATTTACCTCGATACTCGACCAAGCTGTTGAAAAATTCTATTAATTAGAACGAGAACAAGTAAGATTAATGTGTTGTTTTCACATTTCTTTAAATGGCTGCCAATACCGCATGTAATAAAACAATCCAAGCGCATGCGCATAATATATGTTGCACTCCACTAAACTAGTTGCAGCAAAGACATTCACAGGCGTTCATGTCACAGATATTCATGATATTTCCATATGCGAGTGTGATTGTAAACACAAGTTTCTGAAAACAGTGCGAAAAGGGGCATTACGCAAAGCCAATAAATCTGCGCAGATTTTTGTCAATATTGACAATAAACTGCATGTTTTCTTACCGTTAGTAAACCGACAGTCCGTTGGTCACATTGTGCATTAGTCCGTTTAAGTTATTATTGCCTTAAACTTTTCAATATAAATTTATGAACTTTAAACAAAATAAGTAACTAACTAAGTAACTATTTAACTGACTAACACGCGCGTTTTTTTCCCAATATCCGAGACATTTTACTTTCGCGCTTTGCCCTCAATGTCTGGCTTTTAAAGTTTACCGCCTTTTTGCAAATACAATGACGTTTACATATGAATTGCCCAATGAAAATTTCGGCGGAATGACGTCAGGCGCCAAAACTGGCGCGTGGTTTTTCCCGGTATAGACCCAGTGTGTCAACGCTGTAAATGCATTGTGGGAAACGGACTATTTCCAGCATGGCGCCCGTAAAGATTATGAACACGGAAGTAAAAATAGTAATAAATTATTATCAAAAACAGGCCTCATCAAACCGGGTCAGCCATGATATATTCTTGGATGCAGTTTGTGCTTCAAAAGGAGCTACTTTTCATGCCAGCCTATCGATGTAATATTCACTAAACACGTTGCAATGACTGTTATCTTCGAAATAATAAATAAATATTTACAATGTAATACCTGCATTAAAACGACTTCTTTTAGATGCCGGCTACTTTTCCCAAATACATCAAGTTAAATGTCACAAATGCTTTTGTTTTACTGCATAGTTGCTGCCCATATAACTGGCTACTCAATTTTTTTGGAAAACACTGAATTATGCGTGACAAACACAACATTAAAATACATTAAAATCCAAAGATTCAAATAATTTCCCACGAGATAAGTCAAAAATTGCATAATCAATTGAATGAAAAATTAAAGTAAAAAAGCCAGATTTTACATAAATTTCAGGTTAATAAACACAAGGTTAAGGTAGTTGGTGAGATATAATCATTATACAGTTAGTAAGGCTCCATTGGTCATTGTTGGCACAGGTACTACATGTACTTACATGCACCTCAGGTACTCTTAAGTATACTTACATGTACCCTGGGTACGATAAATATACTAAAACGTAACTGAGAATTTTAATGCTAAATCAGTTGTTGTCGGCTAATTTGTAAAAATTAATTATGTTCACATTTAGGTCAATTTTCCTTTAAACAGCCTTGATATTATAGACATGCATACTCAACTAGAAATGGTGCGGCAGAGGCCGACGCGTATCCCCACGCCGCATGTTTGACCCAGGGGCACCCCAGGGTTGGTAATGGGGCCATGCATACCGGTAGTTGAGATTGACCGTATTGTCATAAGAGAAGTTCATTATCAATTAGAAGTGAACTGGGGTAGAATTGAAGAAATTATAGTAAAAGGCAATTTTGGATGGGCGTGGCCTATGTGGGCGGGTTGCCCCAGGGTTGGTAATGAGGCCATACATAGTTGAGATTGATCGTATTGTCATAAGAGAGGTTCAGTATCAATTTGAAGTAAATCGGTGTAGAAATGAAGAAATTATAGTAAAAGGCAATTTTTGGTGGGTGTGGCCTATGTGGGCGGGGCGCTCCAGGGTTGATAATGGGGCCGAGGTTCCGTATCAATTTGAAGTGATTCGTTGTAGAAATGAAGAAATTATAGTAAAAGGCATTTTTGGGTGGGCGTGGCCTATGTGGGTGGGGTTCCCCAGGGTTGGTAATGGGGCCCATGCATATTTGAGGTTGACAGTTTTGTCATAAGAAAGGTTCAGTATCAATTTGAAGTGAATCGGTGTAGAAATTAAGAAATTATAGTAAAACTGCAATTTTTAGTGGGAGTGGCCTATGTGGGCGGGGCCCCCAGGGTTGGTAATGGGGCCATGCATAGTTGAGATTTACCGTATTGTCATAAGAGAGGTTTGGTATCAATTTGAAGACAATCAGTGTAGAAATGAAGTAAAATTATAGTAAAATAACCTAAAAAATGAGTAAAAATCTCTGACCCGGCCCGGGCCCAACCACATAACTTTTGACCCAGGGGTCAGATCAAAATTCCAAATAGTGCAGGGTCGCACATATGCTCATAGCTACCATGTGTGTAAGTTTCAAGGTTCTAGTGCATATAGTGTAGGAGGAGATAGTGGCCAGGCCAGGACGGACGGACGGCGGAGATACCCACAATATGATCAATATCCCCACGCTTTTCAAAAAGTGTGGGGATAAAAAGCAACATGATGCAGAAATTTTAAAATAGAAGTTTGTTTAAGGTAAACAATATCGTTTAACGGTAATCAGTAGCGTATCGGATTTTGGGAGGATATACAACTCAGGTACAGTCTAATATCACCGGGTACGTTTAAGTATATATTCCGTTCCCGGGGTACATGTAAGTATACTACCCAGGGTACATGTAAGTAGTACCCGAGCCAACAATGACCAATCGAGCCTTAGTAAGTGAGTGATGGTGTATGAGATATACACCCTCAGTAATTTCATACCATACAAAACTGAGCTTTGCTGTTTGATCAGTTTCATCTTTTCTTTAATATCACGGGTTAGAGAAAAAAAACTCTATCATGATAAAAAACAATGTAAATAGAGGGACAAATGTTTACTTCCCATTCATTGTAGATTTAATGATTAATTTGTCCAGTGTGAGTCTTTGCATATAGTATACTGTTAATTTGTTTAACAGTTTAAACACAAGAGTTGTCGTTAAATTAGGACCTCTGTCACACAATATCATAATTAAAACAAGAGCACCGCCTTGCGGGTGCAGACCGCTCATCTATTTTCTTTTTAAAGGTGAAGGGACTCTCATTTTCAATCACAAAGGAGGGAGGAGTGGAGTGAAGAGGGGTGTATAGTGTGGGGTTGTGGACATTTATTACATTATCTTCCAAAAAAGCGAAAAAAAAAAAAAAAAAAAAAAAAAATCGGGGGGGGGGGGGGGTATAGTGTGAGGGTGTGGTGATAATTTGTGAGATGATCTTAAAAAAAAAAAAAAAAAAAAAAAAAAAAAAATCAAAAAAAAATTTGGGGGGGGGGGTGGGGGGGGTGGGGTGGGGGTATAGTGTGAGGGTGTGGTGGTCATTTGTGAGATGATCTTATAAAAAAAAAAAAAAAAAAAAAATTAGGGGGGGGGGGGGGGAGGGGGGGAGGGGGGGGAGGGCACGGGGGATGGTTTGGGTGAAGTCTATTGTGGTATGTCAGGTAAGAGTAGTTTCATCAAAGTATCAATCAAATCTAATCATAAATAAAGAAGTTATGGCAATTTTAGCAAAATTTAATAATTTGACCTTGAGAGTCAAGGTCATTCAAAGGTCAAAGTAAAATTCAAGTTGCCAGGTACAGTAACCTCATGATAGCATGTAAGTATTTGAAGTTTGAAAGCAATAGCCTTGATACTTCGAGTGGATCGAAACACAAAATTTAACCATATATTAAAAGTTACTAAGTCAAAAAAGGGCCATAATTCCGTAACAATGACAACCAGAGTTATGCAACTTGTCCTTTTACTGTACCCTTATGATAGTTTGTGAGTGTTCCAAGTATGAAAGCAATATCTATGATACTTTAGGGGTAAAGTGACCAAAACATAAATCTTAACCAAATTTTCAATTTTCTAAGTATAAAGGGCCCATAATTCCGTCCAAATGCCAGTCAGAGTTACATAACTTTGCCTGCACCGTCCCCTTATGATAGTTCATAAATCTTGCAAGTATGAAAGCAATAGCTTTGATACTGTAGGAATAAAGTGGACCTAAACACAAAACTTAATCAAATTTTCAATTTTCTAAGTATAAAAAGGGCACATAATTCTGTCAAAATGCCAGTCAGAGTTACATTACTTTGCCTGCACAGTCCCCTTATGATAGTTAGTAAGTGTTGCAAGTATGAAAGCAATAGCTTTGATGCTTAAGGAATAAAATGGACCTAAACACAAAACTTAACCAAAATTGTCAATTTTCTAAGTATAAAAAGGGCACATAATTCTGTCAAAATGCATGCCAGAGTTATCTAACTTTGCCTGCCCAGTCCCCTCATGATAGTAAGTAAGTGTACCAAGTTTGAATGCAATAGCATTGATACTTACTGAGAAAAGTGGAACTAAACGCAAAACTTAACCAAAATTTGCAATTTTTTAAGTACAAAAAGGGCACATAATTCTGTCAAAATGCACGCCAGAGTTATCTAACTTTGCCTGCCTAGTCCCCTCATGATAGTAAGTAAGTGTACCAAGTTTGAATGCAATAGCATTGATACTTTCTGAGAAAAGTGGACCTAAACGCAAAACTTAACCGGACGCCGACGCCAACGCCAACGCCAACGCCAACGCCAACGCCAACGCCGACGCCAAGGTGATGACAATAGCTCATAATTTTTTTTCAAAAAATAGATGAGCTAAAAATGATAATATAGGCATATGAAATGGCCGTAAATAACTTTAAATAAAAAATAATTACGATTTCTTTAAACTGAAATTTTTTTTATAATAGACTTGTTTTTTTACCTCAATTATTCAGCATTATAGATATAGAGAATATTATGTGAGTTTTGGATCAAGTTTATCATGCGAGGCTTAGAACCGATGAAGCGCGAGGCTTGCCGCTAACATGGTTCGTGCCGAGCATGATAAACTTGATCTTTATCCAAAACTCACAAAATTTTCTATTAATCCTTTTTTGTGGTCATTTATCGTTCAAAAAAAGTATAAATACTTTAAAATTCAAAGAAACAGCGCTGGTTTTCCAAGTTGACTTCAAAGTGTTTGTTTACTTCAACGTCATCATTTGCTATGATGTCACATTTAAACATATAGTGTTCTTAAGATAGAGGTCGGAAAAAATAGCGATAGTATAAAGGTAAAGTTTATACGATCGTTGTTATACTATCGATTTTCAGCTGGTAATAGGATAAAAAATGTACCCATGGGGGTAAATACCCCCACTTTTCAAAGCATAGGGGTAAATGGTCAAATTTCGCCTTGGTTGAAGGGTAATTTGCTAAAAGTAAAACCAGAATATAGCCGGGGTACAGACACTCTACTTTAATAATGTTAAACACAATTAACCACTAACTATGTGTATTCCTTCATATTAGTAGGTTTCTTAATTTCTTGTTATTTTAACTTGTTGGCAGATTACATTTAAGAAGATCTTCGTCGTTATTATCCACCACCGTGGCCAACGGAGAACTTTTTTGCCAACTTTGAACAGTTGTTTTATTAGCATTTTAGTGGTTCCTTTTTGATTTTAAAACAGAGGAATTTAAATCATTCAGTATTGGCAGTACAATTTTATTACTCGATACAATTTTTGCCATACACAAAGAATCAATTGTACTTTGAGAAGTAATTTGTGTTGGCTTGGAAGAAGCCATGCTGACCACTTCATGTAATTTAATAAACACATAAGCGCTTGACTGTCTGTTAAAAAATCAATACTAAATTTACCATGCATCTAGATGCTACAGAGTAGACATTCTGACTGCAGGGGACAAAAATATTGCTAAACTGCACTCGTCCTGCAGGACAAGTGCATTACAATTTTCACTCGTCCTGCAAACTCATGCACTTGTCCTTCAAATATGTGTGAAATAAAGATTGCAAATGGCTGATATGACTAATAAAGTTTCCTATATCACTGCTAAAATGCTGCCAGCTGATCACAAAATAAATGGTTTAAAACCGTACTTCGCGGTTAACTAATTATTTAAAAATCAATACATATAGTGAATGCAGTCGTATGGTTTCCTGTCAACATGGACGCGAAACATTTACACCAAAAACCAAATATTTACTCGGGACACAGTCTCGCATAACAACGCGCGCCTGCTGTATGAAATTTACAATAACAATATCTGGTTGATTTGCATTCTACTTTCGGAATAAATATGCTTTAAGATAATGATTTTATTTAGTGAGCAAGAGTCTTGCTGGTCAGAAAATACACATTTTTACATCAGCTTTTTTCACTCGTCCTGTTGGACGAGAGCTTTAGGGATAATTACTCGTCCTCTCAAGATTTCACTCGTCAATACGAGCGGACGAGTGGAATTTTTGTCCCCTGGACTGGCTAACTATTTCTACAACCAGCTCTAATTTTTACGATAACCAGTCTCATTTTTTGGCTAAAGACAATCAGCTGTTTATATTTTTTGTTTATGATGTACGCATCAGTGCCCCAGATAAGCTGTGTATCTGCGTCTTTCACCCTATTAAAATGTCTAAAAACGCAAAGAAATTCAATAACATGCCTATTGAAAACGCAACCATTTTGATTTGTGCACAAATTCGTCAAATTCAATGCGTACAACACAATAGCTTCAATCGAAAATGCTTAATGCTCATTTTCGGTATTTTCTCTTTGAAATTATTATCGTAACGCGTATTTATTAAGCAAGCGCCTGGATGACGGAGCATGAAAACAGTCAAGCTTTATTCAAACTCTCTGCGTTCTAGATTTCATAGTTAAATAAAGTGTGATCAAATTGTTTTCCTCGACATACATGCGTTTTCAATCTGACTTTATCCGTCGCTCATTGTGCATGTATTTATAAAGTGCCTGTACTTTCAGTTTCTATAACGATGCAAAATAAAAATGTCTAAGAGAGGTCGAAAGACTTCCGCTATTGTTGAGAAAAAAATATCAGTCGATCGCAAACTGTTTCGAACCAAGAAAGCAAGAGCCAAATGATCATTCGTGTTATCGATTTTTTGTTTGTTTTAAGTTTATATTAAGGACAGTTTCAATGATTAAAGATGTTATGAAACATCAGTTTATTAAAGTTAATTATGATAGTTTAAAGTTTTATTGAATCAGTACAAGTGAGCATCTTCCACAGAAGTAAAACATTAATGATATAAAGGTATGCATTTTTATAAATTATTTCACCCTATTTCAAGAAGGAAATCACCCTATTTTTCAAATCAATGGGTGAAAACCCTATTTCTCAAATAATTATCTGGGGCACTGCGCAGAGAATTTACAGCATAAGCGTAAGTCCAGATTGGCTTGCTTAAATGTACGCACAGAAATGATAAATTGAGCGTATCTTGATATTTCGAATGCGTATATTACGCTGATACGCAGCTTATCTAGAACGCTGATTATTATTAAATAAATAAATAGTGAAAGCTGTTTTTGCAAAAATTAGAGGAATTTGCAACGCAAATGGTCAGTATTTTAATTAGAGGAATTTGCAATGCAAATGGTCAGTATTTTAAAAAGTGTGCAACTCATTTTTTCACATTTTTCGACAGTTAGCGACTTTTTTTCTCACAAATTTGAATAGTTTGAGACTCATATTTTCACAAATTTGAACAATGCTCAATTAATTATTTTCACTATTTCCAACAGTAACAAGTCATTTGTTCACAATTTTGAACAGTGTGCAACTTACAGGGGACAAAAATATTTCTAAACTGCACTCGTCCTGCAGGACGAGTGCATTTAAATGTGCACTCGTCCTGCAAACACATGCACTCGTCCTTGAATATGTGTGAAATAAAGTTTGCAAAGGGCTAATATGACTAATAAAATTTACTATATCACTGCTAAAATGCTGCTTACTCAGTTATTCATGCCAGCTGATCAAAAAAGAAATGTTGAGCAGTGAAATAAGTTATTTATGAGGAACACAAAATAAATAAATGAAGACTGCTGTCTTACTTTTTTCTAATGCTTGCGTGCTTTCCGTTTGGGATGTTTGAACATCAAACCCCCCCCATCCCTTTAAAGAACGCTCAAATGTCAGACATTTTTCGGACGAAATTCAGACTAGTTATAAACTGTACTTTGCAGTTAAATAATTCTTTAAAAATCAATACTTACAGTGAATGCAGTCGGATGTTTCCCTGTCAACATTGACACCAATATTTACTCGCGACTTAGTCTCGCATAACAATGCGCACCTGTTGTATGAAATTTACAATTACAATTTCCAGTTCATTCTCGTTCTACTTTCGGAATAGATATGCTTTGAGAAAATGATTTTATTTAATTATTTACGGGTCCTAAAATACATATTTTAACATCAGCTTTTTCTCTCGTCCTGTAGGACGAGCGCTTTAGGGAAATTCACTTGTCCTTTAAAGATTTCACTCGTCAATATGAGCAGACGAGTGGAATTTTTGTCCCCTTACTTATTTTTCCATAATTGTCTAGATTGCGAGGCTCATTTTTTACAACCTTCAACATTGTACGACTCATATTTCACAATTTTCAACATTGTGAGACACTTTTTTTTACATTTTTCTAATGTTTGCGACTGATATTTTAAGTATTTTAAACAATGCGCGACTCATTTTTTCACATTGTTGAATAGTCACCACCCATTTTTCTTACTTTTACATGCACGACTCATTTTTCCACAATATGAACAGTGTGCGACTAATGATTTCAAAAAATGAGGCGGCAGAGGTTGCTGCACAAAGATAAAAAAGCCAACTGCCATAAATTTTATCCAAAAAAGAGCAACATGGCTTATTGGAGCTAAACAACCCTTTCTACATGTACTTTCAACAAGCACACAGACCAATGACAGTAGGACTACTGGCACTGACCGTTGGTTCATCAGCATGAAAAATGGGTGTCAAAAATAGCACAAATAATGTAAAATGTGTAATATGCATGTATAACGATGAAACTTACCAACCACTCGACCAGGAAACATCTGTTGCAGACTATGTGGGAACTGGGATTCGGGATGCTCTCCCACTGGTATCATATGCAGATCAGTGGTCACAAGAACGTACACAACATCATTAATGTCAGCAATATATATCTCCAACTTCAAACATACAGCTTGCAAAATCGCTGAATATTGCACAAAAGCAGCTTCGTTACAAACTTCCAGCAACTCGAAATCCACAAGCAGTCTCGTTCCTCACCCACTTTGACTTCGTAGCGAAGGCATGTTTTTTTTGGGAAACCGTTAACATCTCACAACTAAACGTATACTACGGAGATTGACAAGTTGAAATATAAATTACTGTAATCACTTCCAATTTGCGCACTAAGTTAAACTCCAATTCCAGTTTGTCTTTATTGTTGAAATGTTACTCTACACATTCACTTTGAAAATAGCGGTTGGCGTGTTGTTGGAAGTACATGTACATGTCGAATGTGTTATTGTAAAAACTATTGGTATTGTGTTTTTAGTGCAGACATTGTATTTAAGTTTCGATTTCTAGCTTAAATTTATATATTTTGTTAAATAATTTGCGTTTGAATGTGATTGTTTGTTGCTTACTTGCGAACTATTTTTTATGTGTAAATATGCATAGACGCTAGTGGATATGTAATCAGGTTACCATATTTACAACAATAAAATTTAACGGTTGTTTGTTTTTGTTTGTTTTGTTAATATTTTCTTAAACGTATGTTAAACGCAAAATGAAATTATTAATTAATTTGGGAATAAAATCGCAATATGTATTATTTAAAATCAAATTTGAATTGCCTAGCGCGTGAATTGTCTCCTGGGGGTGAATTGTGTTTGGGTTGCTATTAACGCTATTAACGCTTCCGGCGAGAACTCATTTTATAGCGATTGCGCAATAAAAAACACCACTTTTTCGTCATTTTATCAAAAACTGGACTTTTCCCAGACATGACGAATACGCCATCGTCTAGATCGCGTTCTGGTCCATATACAGGTCAAATTTCAGGCACAGTGTTGGGCCAGTTTTCATGGCCCACAAATCGCGGCTATACCCTGGAGCTTAACGAAACTTAGCCCCCTTTATCATTCGTTCGATTGAACGTCATCAATGATGACGTCCAATACATCACTCATTCCATATTTCTAAAAACCAGATCAGGAAATAAAAATATTTAACAAAATTGACCATGAAACAATAATAAGTGTTGATGTAATGTACAATCAATAATTTCGAATAAAACATTACCGATGAAAACTTGTGAAAAGAATCATATCCAAACGTTCCAAATATAGTATACACAAAAGCATTAACACGGGTGCATGTATTTTCAGTTAAGATGTGCAATAGTGTCGCTATTAGTTCATTGTGTCCAATGTAATCCTATATTTACTTAATTAGAGACCTCAATTTTATAAAATCTGTAATATTTACTAGACTTGCGACACCTTAAGGGTTTCGCGGGATGGAATGAGTGGGGAGGTTTGTTTTTTTTCAATTTTCAGCTTCCGGACGCAAGGACCCTCTGGACGTGAAACACCAGCTTTCCAACACTATATGATTCCAGTTCCAAAGCACATATTGCATTAGTTCAAGGAGAAGAACATAAAACGGCATATTCACAAATCTCTGGAAAACAAACAGTGCTAAAAAAATATTTTAAGTAGTCATTTACTATTTAATTGATTATGTCCTCTGATTGTTGCATTTTTAATTTAAATATGTGTTCCTATATGCATTTATTGTTGTATTGACTTAAAAAACTAAAATGGATGCCCATTCTTAGTTTGCTGTCTTAGTCTACCCTAAAATTATACATGTTTTTTTGCATAATTGAATTATCAAAAACTGCATACTTTTAAAGGCATTGTCAGAGTTAATTGGTTAAGTTAGAGACAAAGTAAAGCAAATATATTCATTTTTCTTAAAATGAATCATCCTCTGAAGCCCCCACTGGGATTCAAACCCAGATCTCTTTCCTCTGGGAAGGAAAGTATTCTATCTTGAAATACAAGGGCAAGTAAGAGGACAATTTGCAATTTTAAACCTATAAACATATAAACTTAATTTTTCACATGACCTTAGAAACAAAACAGACATCTCTGAATCTGAAATACATTACAGTTACAATTCAGGTTTTTAGTATTGTGCGTTGTACATGAATGTTTAAGTATTGTATTTATCCTTGGTACACAGAACTGCCTAAAGATGCGTAAAATACCAGTTTTCAAATCTGAAAATATCCCATGTGTTTGTTTTAGTCTGTAAGTATCCCTATTTTATTTCAATAAAGCAGTTTTTCCTTCTCCTGAAAATTTAACTAAATGTCAGTTATGCTACTTTTTACATTCAGCAAATGACATGTGTCAGTAATGTCAATTTTGAAAATTTGGTAAAAACATTATTTTTACCAAAAAGGTAGACTTAATATTATTAAACAGTTGATGTATGTCACCTTAATAAAAAAACACAAAAATGGGAAAGAAATCAAATGTATAAAAATGTCATTTACATGACTTATAACATTAAGTAGACGATATAGCTTTGATACTTACGGATAAGAGTAGACCTTAACACAAATAGGATAAGAGTAGACCTGAACACAAAATTTACCCAAATTTTCAATTTTCTAACTATAAAAGGGGGCATTATTCTGTCAAAAAACAGAAAAAATGGGTACGAAAAAATTATGCCGAAAACAATATATGCTACAATAGCTTGGGGTCTTGACCACCAAAACGGCTTGGATTTTAATTATGCTGAAATAACTCGGGGTCATGACCACCAAACTGGCTTAGAATTAAATTATGCTGAAATAGCTCAGGATCTTGACCACCAACCTGGCTTGGATTATTATGCTGAAAAAGCTAGGGGTCTTGATCACCAAACTGGCTTGGATTTTAATTATGCTGAAATAGCTCGGGATCTTTACCACCAAACTGGCTTGGATTTGAATTATGCTCATAGTTTGGGTTCTTGACCACCACACTGGCTTGCATTTTAATTATGCTGAAATAGCTCAGGATCTTGACCACCAAACTGGCTTGGATTTTAATTATGCCAAAATAGTTCAGGATCTTTACCACCAAACTGGCTTGGATTTTAAATATGCGGAAATAGCTCGAGGTCTCGGCGATGAAACTGGCTATGGTTTAAATTATGCTGAAAAAGCTCGGGTTCTTGACCACCAAACTGGCCTTGATTTTAATTATACCGAATTATACCTGACTTTGATTTTAAATATGCTGAAATAGCTCAGGGTCTCTCCCACGAAACTGGCTAGGATTTTAATTATGTTAAAAAAGCTTGGGGTCTTGACCACCAAACTGGCCTGGATTTTAATTATACCGAAAAAGTTCAGGATCTTGAACACTAAACTGACTTGGATTTTTATTATGCTAAAAAAGCTTGGGGTCTTGACCACCAAACTGGCTTGGATTTTAATTATACCGAAATAGTCCAGGATCTTGACCACTAAACTGACTTGGATTTTAATTATGCTGAAATAGCTCTATGGCGAGAAAGCTCGGGTCTTGACCACAAAAATGGCTTGGATTTTAATTATGCTGAAATAGCTTGGGATCTTTACCACCAAAGTGGGCGGGGCCCTGGGGTGGGTAATGTGAACATGGATGGTCAAGATAGACTGTGTTGTCATAAGAAATCTTAAGTATTAATTTGAAGTCAATTGGTTAAAAATGGTGCGGCAGAGGCCGACGCGTATTCCCACATGTTTGACCCAGGGGGCGCCCCAAGGGTTGGTAATGCGGCCATGCATGGTTGAGATTGACCGTATTGTCATAAGAGATTTTGAGTGCTTGACAGGTTACTGTAAGCCATCATGGAGAGCGGGGGGTTTATGTGGGTTGGTGGTAATTTAAAAGATGAACTTTCAAAAATAATTATAAAAAAAAAATTTGGGGGGGGGATTCTGGGGTGGGGCATGGGGGATAGTTTGGGTGCAGTGCATTGTGGTATGTCAGGTAAGTGTTGCTTTGTCAAAGTATGAATCAAATGTGATCATAAATGAAGAAGTTATGGCAATTAAGCAAAATGTTCAATTATCTAAGTATAAAAGGGGCAATAATTCTGTCAAATGCTTGATACAGTTGTCTGTTCTTGTTTATAGATTGGGATCATGTTGGTAAAGAAGTATGCAAAATATGAAAGCAATATGTCAAAGGACATAGAACATATTTGAGGTGGTATGCAAATTTAAACATAGATTTATCAATTATATATGCATATTCTACGTATAAAAGGGCAATAATTCTGTCAAAATGCTTGATACAGTTGTCTGCTCTTGTTTATAGATTGGGATCATGTTGGTTATGAAGTATGCAAAATATGAAAGCAATATGTCAAAGGACAAAGAAAATATTTGAGGTGGTATGCAAACTTTAACATAGATTTATCAATAATATGCATATTCTAAGTATAAAAGGGGCAATAATTCCGTCAAAATGCTTGATACAGTTGTCTGCTCTTGTTTATAGATTAGGGTCATGTTGGTAAAGAAGTACATGTATGAACTAGTGACCTCAAAATCAATAGGGGTCATCTGCGAGTCATGATCAATGTACCTATTAAGTTTCATGATCCTAGGCATAAGCGTTATTGAATTATCATCCGGAAACCATTTTACTATTTCGGGTTACCGTGACCTTAATCTTTGACCTAGTGACCTGAAAATCTGTAGGGGTCATCTGCGAGTCATGATCAATCTACCTTTCAAGTTTCATGATCCTAGGCATAAGCGTTCTTGAATTATCATCCGGAAACCATTTTACTATTTCGGGTCACAGTGACCTTGACCTTCGACCTAGTGACCTATAAATCAAAAGGGGTCATCTGCGAGTCATGATCAATGTACCTATGAAGTTTCATGATCCTAGGCCTAAGCGTTCTTGAGTTATCATCGGGAAACCACCTGGTGGACGGACCGACCAACCGACAGACCGACATGTGCAAAGCAATATACCCCCTCTTCTTCGAAGGGGGGGGGGGCATAAAAAAATATATAAATAATTTGTTAAAGTAAAAAGAAAATATTTGGGGTTGTACACAAACGTTAACATGTGCACGCTAACGGTAACGCCGACGTGATCAGGATAGCTCCATTATATATATTTCATATATAATAGTCGAGCTAAAAATGAGTGAAAATCTCTGACCCGTCCCCACCCCAACCCCTATAACTTTTGACCCAGGGGTCAGATCAAAATTCCAAATAGTGCAGGGTCGCACATAATGCTCATAGCTACCATGTGTTTAAGTTTCAAGGTTCTAGTGCTTATGGTGTAAGAGATAGTGGCTAGGACAGACGGACAGACTGATGGTGGAGATAACCACAATGAACCTGTTAACAGCCAACTAACGCTGCCAACAAAGCACAAGCTTTACGTGTCAGTATGTGGCACTATCTATACAAACTGCATAAGAAATAACAAGACGCTGAGGGTTTGAGGGACACCAAACCTGATTATGAGTCTTCCACACCTTAAGCATCTTAACCCTTTGCATGCTGGGAAATTTGTCGTCTGCTAAAATGTCGTCTGCTGAATTTCTAAAATTAGCATTTTCTTCGATTTTATTTCAAAGAATACTATCAGAATAGCAAACAGTTTGGATCCTGATGAGACGCCACGTTCTGTGGCGTCTCATCTGGATCCAAACTGTTTTCAAAGGCCTTTAAAATTCGGTTCCCGCACTGAAAGGGTTAAATATACTTATTTGCTTGTGTACATGTACCTGATAATAAATTATTATTATTACCTGTTTTGGCATCAACAAGCTTTATCAATTTGCCCTCAAATTTTGCACATAAACGCTACACGATCAACCAATATGCCTTTTCATTTCAAGTTGGAAAGCAATTTAGCCCTTATTCGGCCATAATAGGGTGGAGGATCGATTTAAAATACAACTGTTCCAGATACAAAAATATTAATTCATTTATTTAATGCACTTATTTTCTTCTCTTTTGCTACGAAATGACCAGTCATATTTTGCACTAGCAGATGATATTTCTTTTTTTACATATGAAAGGTAAAAAGAAATTCAAGCAGCATTTTATAATATAAATTTAAAAATGCACTAAATCATGCACTTAAAAACAATATCATTGTGATTCTGTTATTTATAATCATATTAATAATGCCTCATTTTTCTCCATTTTATGGTTTACTATCTATTTTTCCCAATTTTATAGTTTATCTTGCTTATTTTCTGAATTCAAAAGGCACTGGCTTAAAAAAACTGTCTATGCATGTAACTGTATATTGAAATCTCATTATGAGTGATTATAAATGCATGATAAAATTCTAACATGTTATGTTATAGATAAATCTATATTGTTTGTATTTTTCCTAAACATTATTAGCCACCGTTGTGGTCAAACATATTTTTTTGTTTTATTAATGACGTTGTTTCACAGATTAATGTAACAGAGCTACAGATTAGGTGCGCATTTGTGTAAATACCCAATGTAAAATTGCCGATTACGCATAGAAAAATAAAACCATGCGTTCCGAAACCCAATTGAAATTGTCGATTAAGCATATCATATTTTTCCTTTGCATAACGAGTAAATCTGTCCCGGAAATACCCTGGTCCGAAATACCCGGATTCTTTCCGCTTTGTCCAAGCGCTTTCAGTATACGTGTTATTGTTGTGAAAATGTAGATGTTAATGTTATACTTGTTATGTACAAACTGACTTAAAATAAAATTTGTATTTGTATATTTGTATACCATGTGCTCAAGTGTTTTCAAATTCAGAATGACATTTCCCGGTATTTTAGAATATTCTGGCTTGTTTTGTTAACAAATTGTAGTGTAAATACAAACTCAAAGTAAATATTTAAAACTACCCGATTCACACTGAAATCAGTTTTATAATCCACCAGACGTATGTTGTTAATCACAAATAACAGATTTCAGAAAACAAAGGTAATGTTTACAATATCAGCAAAAGATGTCAAGGATGATCCGACAGTATCCAAATTAAAACTAGTCTTGGACAAAGCGACAATGGCTTCAAAATTGTGAATTTCAGACTGATGAGAGTTATTTTCATCTATTGTTAGACGCATTTGAAACGTTTAAACCTTAAAATATTCCTTGATGCAGTAATTTATATTCATTCACCAATATATGTAGAAATGTATCCAAGAAAATGAGTATTCTTTGATTTATAGCGTGACATAAATATGTTACGACTCTGGTTGACTTTCGTTACAGAGTTGGCTTCAGAGTACAGGTATGTCAATACCATATAAATTGTACGCTGAAGTTTCTTTAGCTAATATTTTTCTAATGTTGACAGACCATTGACATTGCTGGGGTTTGTTGATTTAAAGACTTATTATCATCACGCAGGGCTCGAAATTAACACTCGCACACTCGCAAAATGCAAGTGAAAAAATCCGATTGCGAGTTAAGTTTTAAACCACTAGTAATTTTTTGCGAGTAAAGTAATAGTGAAAAACAACAACAGTAATATTGCTAAATGCGTTCGACGTCCTGAACACTAAACCAGAGGTAATAGAACGTCCTCATACCCGTATGCGGAAGCGCGCACTTTGTATATAGACTAGTATACTTATAGTACAGATACGAGGATCGTATTGGTACAAAGAACGTTAAACAGTCGACTAATTCACACGTGTTCATTGAACTTGAACGGACATGGCGTCGAAGCGAAAAATAACTAGTTTCTTTTTGCCCACAGATGGATTTAACAATACGAAAGATAAAGCAAAGTTAACTCACAATAACTGTTGAATAAAAAAAACGAAATTAAATTATGTTTGCAGCAGAATTTGCGAGAAAGTTTTTGATTTTGCGAGTTGGTATTAAAGCTGCTCGCAATGTTTTGCAAGTAGAAAAAAAAGTTCATAATATGCATGTATAACGATGAAACTTACCAACCACTCGACCAGGAAACATCTGTTGCAGACTATGTGGGAACTGGGATTCGGGATGCTCTCCCACTGGTATCATATGCAGATCAGTGGTCACAAGAACGTACACAACATCATTAATGTCAGCAATATATATCTCCAACTTCAAACATACAGCTTGCAAAATCGCTGAATATTGCACAAAAGCAGCTTCGTTACAAACTTCCAGCAACTCGAAATCCACAAGCAGTCTCGTTCCTCACCCACTTTGACTTCGTTACAAACTTCCAGCAACTCGAAATCCACAAGCAGTCTCGTTCCTCACCCACTTTGACTTCGTAGCGAAGGCATGTTTTTTTTGGGAAACCGTTAACATCTCACAACTAAACGTATACTACGGAGATTGACAAGTTGAAAAATAAATTACTGTAATCACTTCCAATTTGCGCACTAAGTTAAACTCCAATTCCAGTTTGTCTTTATTGTTGAAATGTTACTCTACACATTCACTTTGAAAATAGCGGTTGGCGTGTTGTTGGAAGTACATGTACATGTCGAATGTGTTATTGTAAAAACTATTGGTATTGTGTTTTTAGTGCAGACATTGTATTTAAGTTTCGATTTCTAGCTTAAATTTATATATTTTGTTAAATAATTTGCGTTTGAATGTGATTGTTTGTTGCTTACTTGCGAACTATTTTTTATGTGTAAATATGCATAGACGCTAGTGGATATGTAATCAGGTTACCATATTTACAACAATAAAATTTAACGGTTGTTTGTTTTTGTTTGTTTTGTTAATATTTTCTTAAACGTATGTTAAACGCAAAATGAAATTATTAATTAATTTGGGAATAAAATCGCAATATGTATTATTTAAAATCAAATTTGAATTGCCTAGCGCGTGAATTGTCTCCTGGGGGTGAATTGTGTTTGGGTTGCTATTAACGCTATTAACGCTTCCGGCGAGAACTCATTTTATAGCGATTGCGCAATAAAAAACACCACTTTTTCGTCATTTTATCAAAAACTGGACTTTTCCCAGACATGACGAATACGCCATCGTCTAGATCGCGTTCTGGTCCATATACAGCTCAAATTTCAGGCACAGTGTTGGGCCAGTTTTCATGGCCCACAAATCGCGGCTATACCCTGGAGCTTAACGAAACTTAGCCCCCTTTATCATTCGTTCGATTGAACGTCATCAATGATGACGTCCAATACATCACTCATTCCATATTTCTAAAAACCAGATCAGGAAATAAAAATATTTAACAAAATTGACCATGAAACAATAATAAGTGTTGATGTAATGTACAATCAATAATTTCGAATAAAACATTACCGATGAAAACTTGTGAAAAGAATCATATCCAAACGTTCCAAATATAGTATACACAAAAGCATTAACACGGGTGCATGTATTTTCAGTTAAGATGTGCAATAGTGTCGCTATTAGTTCATTGTGTCCAATGTAATCATATATTTACTTAATTAGAGACCTCAATTTTATAAAATCTGTAATATTTATGTCCGTTATGTACGTGGCAGTCACATCTAAAATTTCATGTTCACATGGTGTTCGTTAAGAAATTGTAATTGTGTAAATCGGCTACATAACCACTATAATCTGTCGCAGGCACATGTAATAGGAATAAAAATAATTCAAAAGCAAAATACAAAACGGACCAATGTCTCAAGTGTAAATATATAGAGCAAGTTATTCACACTGTTCTAACTGTAGAATTCAACTTAATTTTCGAATCGTGATCATTCCAATACCAGTTTAATAGCGCTAACCTAGCTACAACACTACTGAAATGCCATACATGAATTATTGTCGTTACAAAGGATATTAAACATTATAGTTGTTTGCAAAACTATTTATTTTAATTCCTTTATACAGAAAGATGGAGCAATAATCGTTGGAAACTTTAATTATCCAATCGCAGTTTAGCAAATTCAGTTTACATAGTCCTTACATAAGCATATGGACATGCACGAAATTATCATCCTTAACACCAATGCCTTCCATGCAAAGCCTATCACGGATTTCCCTCAATATCGCTGTCTGACGAATCTTTATTGCCCTCAATACACTGCCAGATTCATCCATGACACCGCGCTAATCTCTGCATTCCGGATCCCTGTTAAACCACGCTAGATTCAATATATCCAGCTCAGGTCGGCGTTTGCAGTACCACCGTAGCGGTTTCGGGTACGAAACAATAGCCTGACGTAGTTTCTTCAATCGAAGTAATATCCGTGGACCTTCATTGATCAGGTCTGTTATTGTTGATCCCCAAATGTTTTGCTTCTCGTTCGCAAGTCGCAGGCCGCCATGAGATTTCTGTCTGGAATCATATAGTACCCCAGATGCCTCGTTAATAATGCAGTCCTAAGGCTACTAAGACCTTCGTGTAACCAAAATTGCAAACTGTTTTCATTAAACTTTACCTGTGGATGGATCTCCGCTTCCCAAAACACAATGTTTTAAGCGTGTATGATGTGATTTCTGTATTGCGTGGTTGTATAACATATTTCACAATTCAGTTTTAACAAAATATACAATTTTATCTGATTGCCATTTAACTTCCTGACCAATTCATTCTCACCCTCGTTGAAACAAATCCTCCACTCCACATGCTTAATCGGGCTTCCTTTACATTCGACTGGTTTCACAAACGCTCACATTGATACGACTTTCTGAACGACGTCAAGCGGTAGCCAAAAACGCGGTCTGTTGGCCCATTTTTCCAAAATAAGTGGACAATGGCATCGTAGAACAGAGACTCTGTCCATTTGCAAACCAACGCTGAGCGAACACGGAATAGACGGGCATGCTCGTTTATGGTGTCGTCTATTTGGTGCACGCTGGCTTGACAAACTCGTTTCAACATACCGATCGCTGCTCAGTATAACATGTCCTCTGCCATCATAACAAAGGGCTTTACAAATGTAATCTACCAACCTACGGGCTTTACGCTTAAGAATAAGTATACAATGGCCAGGAGAAACGCCATCGATCTCCATTCTGAATACGGCTTTGTCGTCTTGTACATTTTGTATTTCAATAACTTCTTCCAGGGCAATTTCCTTACACAAAACGAAGATAGCATCGCGTTCACTTTCAAAAACGCAGGTCATCCATTCTGCCTTGCTTCCTGCTGTGATTATGGCCTCAGTTTGGTTAAATGCAGTAAATTGATTATCACTTTCCTGTACACGTCGATCCTTGAACGCCGTTATTGTGACCCATAATCTAACCAGGTCAAAAGCAAACTATACATAAATATTGAATTATTATAATCCACTTTAGCTTTGAACATGATTATTCGAGCTCGATTCCATGGAAAGTAGCAACCTTATTGAGGCGCTCTAGAGTCCGAGTCTGAGGTAGGACCAGTATTTGGTATATAAGAGAATCTAAAGAACGCTTCCTAAGTGAGGGTCGATCTGTGCTCTCTATTTCTATACATGGACATCATATCCTCTACACCCCGGCGACCTGCGATAAAAAGTTACAAACACTTTATAATTTTACCGATTTTGAATTGACTTTCAATAACCTTACCGATATATTTAACATTTTTTTCGACTCATGATTTTGAATTTTCTAGTTTGAATATAAAACATTCATCTGCATTTGGAGATAAAAATATGGCAATTTGTCAATCTGTAAAACAGTCTATTTAAGATAGAGAGAACTACATGTACGTTCTCCAATGAGTGCATTAGAGAAAGAAATACAGATACATTGAACACATATTTCATAGTATTATTAAAAAGCATGGTTTTTAAAAGGTTATGCGTTGTTCACTGTAGTAAAGGTTTGACCATAGTGCGTGTTATTGCATTCCAATGAAAGTCCATCTATTCTCAAGAAATGTACCTAGTACT
Organism: Dreissena polymorpha; assembly: GCF_020536995.1. Lineage (NCBI taxonomy): Eukaryota > Metazoa > Mollusca > Bivalvia > Myida > Dreissenidae > Dreissena > Dreissena polymorpha. The sequence continues at coordinate 49,401,609 of NC_068356.1, read as the reverse complement.
GCCAATAGTTATTATGTATAAAAAGTCCTGATCAAAGGGGCATACTTAGTTACGAAAGGATGCAAAGAGCAATTGATGACACCATTTCATTAATCAATGGTCGATCGTTTAAATGATCAAACAGAGGCGTGTTAGTAATAATGTATAAAAATGACAGAAACTCTGATGTTTGATATTATTCGAATATATACCGTACTTCCTTTAAAGGCAGAACGCATCTTTCGCAAGACATTAAGGTAACACATATTGTATCTGTACATTATGATCTATCAGATGTAAAGTTTTACATAACATTATAGTACATTCCTCAGCTTTATGCTTTTTTATAATACCGTGAATTTATCCGCCAGTAAACTATTGTTGTGAGTTCCCTACCGTTCTTTACCAAAGGCTACTATCGTGCTTTTTTCGGACCGATCTGTCTATATCTCTTTTTGTAAGTCCATAGTTGCAAAGAACAGGTTTTTACAGTTACTGAAAATACTTGGATTGAATTTGCTATACTAAAATTTGGAACATCGATTTGTAAGATATTTCATTGGAGCGCAAAACATAAAAAGCTTGAAAAATGCACAATATTATCAGGAAATTCGGAATACACCTTTAACATTAATCATTAATAATTCACGATTCTTATTTTTAGCAAAGGTCCAATCTTAGGCGACTTTGCTTAAAATCCCTTATATTTCAATTATTTTAATTTGAAATGTGATCTTACATATGAAATACTATTTCTTTAATCGTCGATTTTCATAAACACACCAATTTTCAATAGAGCAATCAACAGTGTGATTAATGATTTGAATGTCCACGTCGTCTTTTAAAGATAACAGTCCGCTAATAAATTAAGTGCAATGACACATGCTTGTTAGCTTTATAAAATAGTTGCAAAGAGCGAAAAGGAATTACAGTTTAATTAAAAAGGTGTCTTATTCTAATTCAAACCAATAAAACATACTTTACTAATTATCGTATCCGTTACTATTATATTCCCCTTCGCTTAAGATGTTACGCAACCAGTGTGGCTTAAGTTATGTGAGTTTCAAGTCTGCCTGAATAGTGAAAACCGATCCATTTATACCCATGGATGGGTACAAACCACAAACTGAACAAAGACCAAATAAAACCCACTTGAAACCCGTTTTGTCCCATCCCCAAAACGCCCAAATAATGACCAACAAAACAACGCTCAGTCCCACAAATAACCCATTTATGGAACGCGCTCCATGGATACCGGGAGGAAGAGGGCAAGAACAGTCGCCATATTGGAAATCGATAAAAAAAAATCTATCAAAATTACTTAAACAATCAATATTTTACAGTAAAACCTACCGAATTCATAATAGAGAACGATATTTTCATGTTTTCTCCGCAAGTTACAATAGTACAGACGACACAAATATAGTACAATTTAACCAACGTCACAGCATTCAAGACAAAATGGTGGAACACATGTTTGCAACAATGAACTTTCTGACATTACAATTGGATGGAAAAGAGTCAAATACAGTGCTTTACAATAAACACTGAGCAGTTATCTTATAATTATTAGTTTATGAAAAACACTTGAGCGAATAGTGTCATATATTTATAACACAGGAAGTATCTTTATCAAGCACGAGTATATACAACATGAAACGACAAAATCATTGGAAAACTTAACACAATTCACTGTACATTTTGCCTAAATGATTGATTATAAAACATGCGCATGAGGTAAAAATGTATTTGTGAGTTGTTACTATCAACAAAATAATGGAGATGTGGACACTCCGATGAATGGGATAATGTTTAGCTCAGGAAATAATGTAAACAGGAAAGTACATTCACATAATGAATATTACATCTATATGATGTACATATCGTTAACTGTTAAACAACAACAATGTGCACGGCACATCAATATGTCGTAAAAATCTTTAGTGGTTGGAAACCGATTAAAATACACTATGGTAAACGTAAACGTATCGACCATGAAAGGAAATTAGTGATGCCGTTTGTAAATTACCGATTCATTCCTGAACGATCCTGAATCTTTACGGTAAGCATACACGAACGACCCTCAATCGTAACTGTATGATCCTGATTAATACATGTACGACCATTATTAATATATGGTATATATGTTAATTCATAAAGAATACATGCACGACCCTGAATCATACACGTACGACCCTGATTAATACATGTAAGACTCTGAATCATACATGAACGATCCATACTAATACCTGTATGACCCTGAATCATAACTGTAGGACCGCGAATCACATATGTGCGAGCCTGATTGAAACATGTTCGTACCTGTATATACTTGTAAGATTCTGATTCATATATTTACGACCCTGCTTCATAAATGTGCGAAGCTGATTTTCAAGTGTACGACCCTGATTTGTACTTGTAGGACCCTGATTCATACATAACGAACCTGTTTTATAAATGTACGACCCTAATGTTTACATTTACGACCTTGAATCATACCTGAACGATCCTGATTCAAACATGTTCGAACCTCATTCATACTTCTACGAACAGATTCATACCTGTACGATCCATTGCAAAATTAAATAAAAGTTATTTAAAAATCGTTTTTAAGCTTTGTATTACTATTTTTATTTAATTTTGCAATACGTGCATCCACATTCCAAACAGGTTGAACAATATGGATTTCAAAACATTATATACAGTTACACGTTGGCCTGATACAAGTTTTAGAAGCAGAACATGCGACACTGTGAAATTACCGGTAGCCTCATCTCTTAAAACTATCGCTCCGAAGCTTAAGTGAAACAAGAAAGTTAAGGAAGCAGATAATTATTGTTGCAGAAAATTGTCATCAACGGTTCCGATGACACACAAAAATTCTAGCGATACAATAAAGATAATAGTGTGTGGGCTTAAGTTAGTAAAGTTAATAAACAGCTAATTTTATAGATATTTATTATGATTTTATATGGATTTTGATGAACCGACTCATACTCATAAATGCTCTAATATATGTGATGTTTAAAATGTTTATACTTATGTAATAGAATACCGATGCAATGGTCGTTTACTACAAACGACTTGGCATACGTGATAACAGATCCAAACACTACAAGTTTATTAAACCAGCAAAACAATACATGAAATCTTCCATGCGATTATGGGATGTGAACCTACGATCCCTTTTGAAAGCATACTTCTAGAGAATGTACGTGTACACTTTAATTAATTTAGATGCTTGTATTCAGTAATTTATATAATGTTTAGCATTTGATTTGTTCTAAAATACGTTTTTGTAAAAACATTAATCCATCTGAAAGGAGTTTAAGTTATTCATTTCATGATGAAAACTAGCAGCAATTGAAATGTGATAATTTTCCTTATCGTTACTTCAAGAAGAGGGTATTACAAGCACGTTCATTGGTATTTATAGGGACATATCACGTTGCCGTTTGTGACGCACTGCGCAAGTTGACAAGCTGTTACAACATATTATCATTTGTCGAGCGGTAAAAAACTCAAATAGGCGTATGTCGTTTAAAATTTAACAATTGACAAACAATGTGCGCGTACACAGGAACACATACAGGTACTTGTTTATTGCGAAACATGACCAAATTACAAGGCAGACTTATTCCTGCCGTTTAATGTTTTGTTTTTCATTTATATTCTCGACTTTAGCGGAAGGCGTTTATTGGAAAGTCATAATACTTAATGATTATACAGTCATACATGTTTAAATATACTATTATTATTTACTTTGTATTCAAAATGACTAGCTGTTTTTATTAATATACTTAACGCAAATTAAATAAACATGAAATAAAAGAAGACTTATATCGCAAACTAAACATATACCTGGATAAAGTGAGAATATGGTAACAGGGGCGTAGCTGCTATAAGGCACAGGGGGCCCGGGCCTACAATTTGTTTTGGAAACATGAAACAAAAATACAAATGCTTCAACTTTGAAAAACGCATTAAAATGTTGACCCTGAGGGGGTGAGATGTTAGAGATCTGTATTTCATTTGACATATTCTTCAGACAATAGATTTTGTGGTGTTCAAAGGACATATCTTCCAATTTCAACTTTGCTTCTTTTGTATGTGCATATATTTTTGCTCGCTTCTTTTCACATGACTTGCTGTTACTACAAAGATCTACACGTAGAGCTACTTGTCTCCCTTTCAACACAACCGTTAGTTGTAATCGATTATCGTTGGATTAAAAAAACACATTTCGAATGATGTTTATTACCGCGGAAATTTAAAATGGAGCACTTGCTCCCGTATCCCGATCCATTGACTGAATCCGGCCAAGTCGGTTCGGTCCCTTGATGCAGTACAACAACGTGCGTTGTTGTCCGTGGCATGGGATGACTCACATCTTCATAAATTCCTCCAGGTAAGTTGTTTAATGACGTCATAATCTTCATCATCATTACGAAGTAAGAGCAGTCAGTCTATAGTACTGACAATGTAGATTTAATAAAACCTGTACGTATTATTGCAATGAAACGTATTTCATTGAGATAAAAACAGCAAAATATCAAAGACAAACAGGCAAATGTTTTATATTTTCTAATCTTATTATTTATCAAGATATACTTTAACTCTCACCACAGGCGTTATAGGTTTAAACTATTTTTAGGGGAAGGACGCCGGGACCTCCCGTTTGTATGTATCATATACGGGCCTACAGCTCAGAAAATGCTAGCTACACCCCTTGGTAACATAGTGTTTTTAATTGGGTATCGTAAAACGAACATATAGTTTACGATACATCTCATATCTCGATATTGTTTTGAAATCCCCTTAAAGTCCTAAAGGTTATGTCCATAGGCAAACAAACGTGCCATTCTATCAATAAATCTCTATATTAAGTGGAATATTCTTGTTTACCTAAGGATGTGGTAGTTTTATGTAGCATTACACTGACATTAGTAATAGAGTACATACACCCTAAACTTTCTAGACAAATGTGCATGTGCACGTCATTACTATTAATATCAAACAATATAACTTATAAATAAAGTACTTATACGCTTTTTATAAAATTGTAAAGTTATATAAAAAGGCTTATATTTAAAATGTAAATCATTTAATGTACAGTACATTACAACATGTCTTAATAGTCATAAAGAACCTTAGGTTATAAATTCATGTAGACCATAGTATTACAGATAAGTAAGCCACAGGGGGGAAGTGTTAATATGTTTTTTAAATTAAGAGATACTTGCGAAGTACACTTGTAAATGCTGTGATATAGTGTAGTAACGAAATATTGGCTATTTTATTCTGAAAGCTTTAACACGAAAAGGAATATCCACAAATCATTTTGTACTGATATGAACAGGCAGTCTATTTGATATTCAATTATTATAAAGGCAATCTATCGTATGACGCCCACATGATAATTTTATTAATTGTCTGAGGATTAAATGTCGCGACATTTCTATTTTTATCGTGTTAATGCACTGATATTTTCTACATAAGTGCAGAACTGTCAGTTCGCCCTTCGGTTTTTACTAACCCTGTCGTAGATATTACGCCGACGAAAGTTGCTTAATTCTTATTTTCACAGAATACTGATAATTTCAGTTTAATTATGGCTTTTTTTAATAATTCCTTATTTAAACAAAAACTTTGCTTGTTACACAATCGAGATCTGTGAAAACTATATATTCAACTCTATATGAAATGTCTAACAATTCGCTGGTAAATACAATATGATAAAAATGAGGTTAGGCAAATCAAGAATCGAAATATACACAAGTTGAACTTGGGCTGAACTTAAAAAATACTACAACTACATGTAATAACATGCAATAAACACTTATTATAAAGCATGCATTTCAATGTACTTTCCTCTGAATTTTAACTGTCATTATAATTGGATTACACAACTGCATTTTCTTGTTACAGAATGATATTGGAACGACATATTAAAGGATTAATTCATCATTACTTAATTTTTTATTGTTTATATAACCGGTCCCTCATGAATACCCAAATATTATATTACTTGTATTCAGATTTGTTTTACAATGATGATCGCTGACGTTTTAATAGGTCGTTTGTCATTCTAGCGTTGCATCACAAAGGCAGATAGATAGTTGTGATTTTAACAAATAAAAAACCGGAAACAATATCCACCCACGTCAGGGTGATGTTAGAATTATTCTGAGAAGGTACATGATTTTATCCGAAAAACCCATTAACTGAAAGTGATATAAAGATATAACGAACACAATTGCATAGTTAAATGATGATACATTTAGTATGTTAGTGTGATCATATTCAAATGTAATTAGTTGTTCGATGTCACGTTTCAAAATTAAAATAATCTCAAGTTAATATTTGATACAGCATACACACTATAACGGGAATTACAATATATAAGCCGCGCTCTGTGAAAAAGGGGTTTAATATGTGTGCGTAAAGTGTCGTCCCCAAATAGCATGTGCAGTCCGAACAGGCCAATCAGGGACGACACTTTCCGCATTGACTTGATTTTTGCTAAGAAAAAACTTTCTTGAAACAAAAAAATATCATAAAAGCGGAAAGTGTTGTCCCTGAAAAGCATGAGCGGACTGCACATACTTATCTGGGGCGACACTTTACGCACGTGAATACAACCCTTTGTCACAGGGATCGGCCCATATCAAATGAGGCTTTATAAACTACAACACCACATTACATGTACGAGCATGTACTAACAAAAGTATATAATGTTGAACCTGAATTTATTCAAAACTATTTTAATGAGGGCCCTTTCCATTTTATACTTATATAGTTTGACACATACACCAACCACTAACAAAAAAAAGTAAAATAGGAAAGACGACATTTAATTACACCAACAAAAAAACATTGACTTCTGACACAAATTTTGAAACTAATAAAAACTTCTTGCAATTCTTTGAAGGCACTTTTACCCGTAACGATGCAAGTGCTTACACGTAGGTATAATTCAAGAACGAGGTGCCGTTCTTACGTTTTTTTAAGAACGTTTTGTAAGATTGTGAGCGAATCACGGCGCAAGAATACCATATTTTGTATTTAAACATCATCCTAATATAACGGTTACCACCATGGTATTTGCATATTCGGTAGTGCATCGGACACGATTGCTTTATAAGGATGTCAAAAAGTTAAATATAGACGAAACAAAGGAGTTTATTCGTAAAAGTGTTTGTAATAAATGGTTTCTCAACTATGTATTTGAACAATAATACCAGGTTGTCCCCATTTTTAGCAGGCACGATATAATTTATAAGCTATGCAATCGTATTGAATGAAATGTATACGATATACCGCTGTACACATTCACATAGTTGATAAGGGAACTGTTAAGTTGTTAACTGTTCATGGATCTTATTCGACACCCAAATGAGCCGCGCTCTGGAAAAACTGCGCTTAATGTGTCTGCGTAGTGACCAGCCTGCACAAGCTAGTCATCGACGAGACATTCCGCTTTTATGGACTTTATCGTTTAAAGGAGGTGTCTTTAAAACGCAAGTCAAGTGAAGGCGGAATTGTCGTCCCTGTTTAGCAAATACGGACGGCAAATACTAATCTTGGATGACACTTTACGCCAATGCATTTTCCCAGACCGCGGCTTTGTAACAAAATCAGTTACTAGTATATGTTGCACTTCATCACTCTACTTAAAGGTGATAAACTTTCCTCTAGCTCAGGGATTACATTACATTTTCCGCCTAAAATGGATTATCGTCAAGAAAAGTCTTCTTAAAACGAAAAATACAATACAAGCAGAAAGTGTGGTCCGTGAGGAGACCCTTCGGACTTCACATACTAGTCTGAGACGACACTTAAGGCATATGTATGAAACCTACTATTTGCTCGTATGAAATACAAAGGGAGAAAACCTGTGTTTACTACCACGATAAACACACTGTTGTTAAGCTCTCCTGTCGTGGAAATAAGTTCGACCGGAATGAACTTGGGATTCTTGTTTGTCTGCTTAGTTGCACATATGGTTTATAATATATTTATGTTAAGCTTTTATAACTTATCCTAATACGTACACACCTATCGATAAACACATTTTGAAAAGCCTACGTTTGCCGCTGTTCAGTATTGGGTATTACAAGGCAGTTACGATTCGCCCTGCATAGCTATCCGCAATGGTCATGTTGAATTTTTATCCAAAAATGAATAACTATAGCCTGCTTTAAATTAAAACCTGTTCCCACGAGCCAGATTGCATCCAAAGATTCAACCTTTTGAGGCGCTCTTGAGTCCGTTTCCTAGATAGATCTAGTGCCTGGTATATAAGGGATAATGTAAAGAAGGTTTCATAAGTGTGAGTCGAATTTGTGCTGTCCCGGTCGCTAGGTGGACGTCATAAGCATTTCATCCCGGTGGCCGCGATCCAAAGTTACTAAAGCTGTATAATTTTACCGATTTTGCATTGATGTTCATTAAAGAGAATATAATGCATTTATTCCTGTTATAAAATAATATTATGGAACTTTTTTCAATCTGACAACAGGTGAAAATGTCTCTATAAGAAAAACAGACTACGTGCTCCATTATAGACACAATTAAAGCTACATTGACTACATGTATATCGTTAATGGTATAATTAAAATATTCTGACAGTTCTGTCTATCTTGCTTTTTGTCTACTAAATAACTTAATGTATGAATACTTGTAATTCGTAATTTCATCTTAAATGCAAAATACTATAACTTTAAACGTGGATTCTAAGATACACACCAATGTCCAACAGAGATCAAATGGTTTATATGTTTAAAATAACACATCTAATCACTGTTTTGTCTAAATGAACAATTGATTGTATTATGTAGGTGGTACATGTAATTATGAGGCTTCTTGATTGAGCTACTGTAAAAACCTGATTTGCAAAAGGCCTTTTAAATAAAATGATAGTTCGTTGATTTTCTTGTTTGTTTTTATTAAAAGACGTTTATACAATACAAAATCCTCATGGATAAGCTTGCAGATTACTTTATAGGTTTAAAGCCGAATCAAATACAATATAGCATCAATAAACATATAGACTATTGAGAAAAATTAGTGAACCGTTTGTAAATTATAGGTTTATATATGCACGAACAGCAATCGTGAATAAATGACCCCTAATCATACCCATACGGACCCTGAATCATACATGTACGATCCTGAATCAAACATGTGCCGCCCTAAATCATATCTGTTCGACCCATATTAATGTCAACACGACCCTGAATCATACATGTACGACCCCGATTCATATGTGTGTAAGCCTGATTAATACATAAAGAACCTTTTTTGTATTAATGCACGACCAGAATCATACCTGCATGACCCTGATTTATTTATAAAACACGCTGATGGATACGTGTACGACATTGATGTATACCTTTATGACCCTGAGTTATACACGCATGACCCTTGTTTAGACATATATGACCTTGACTCGTACTTGTAAGACCCCTATTTATACATGTACGAACATGATTTACACGTGAATGACCCTGATCTATACATGTACGACCCTGATTCATACATTTACGACCCTGAATCATACCTGCACGACCCTTATTAATATCTGCACGACCCTGAATCCTACAGGTACGACCCTGACTCATACCTGTACGTCTCCGAATCATATATATACAAACTTGATTAATACATGTACGGATCTTTTTTATACATGTACGAACATAATCATACCTATATAACCCTGTTTTATTTATAAAGCACGCTGGTTTATACATGTACGACTTTGAGTTATATCTGTCCGACGCTTAGTAATACATTTGCGACCCTGATTTATACCCTTTTTACACTTTAATGATGCCGTCAGAATTCACTTGATTCACACTTACATGTTATGTGACCAAGTGTAAGGTGGTGCTGCTTAAATGCGGTTTAAACTCCAAGTGTTTTTGCATTAACTGTTCCAAGACGTTTTAATAGTTAATCAAACGATGTCCAGTCGAAACGCTTTTCAAATCTTTACAAATCTGTAATACTCTTAAAAAGCTATACTTTACCAATACCACTTTATTCAACATAAATCATTCACTTTCAAATAACATTCTTTCCATCGTATCTACGTGTCATTGGATATTACATATGTTTCAGTCGTTAGTTAAACGTGCTTACATTAACTGTAGTAGTTCATTTAGTCCTTATAATTGAGAGCTTTCGTTAACATTTAGTTACAGTTTTATGTTTATCTCAGCGTCTCCTTGGTGATACACATTTTTCAATAAAACTGGACCCCGTAACTGTTAAGTGGTGTTGATAATTGGATAATTGTGATGATATTTCGATTACGAAAACATAAGAAATTTAGTACTAAAAAATAAAAGAATAGTCTTTCCTTGGGAAAAATGAGTAAATATAACAATCGTATGAATAGTCGAATATTCAATTGAATGAACAAACGAATATTCAAATACCGATAATTATTGTGAACAGTGTAGGTAGTACAATTATCTAAATTCAGTAATATTTTCCTTAATCCTAAAACAAATAAAAAACGAATGTACTTAGCCTGTTTTAAAATATACTTAAATACAAGTACTGTTTGCACGTGAAATTAATTTTTTAACTGTTTACATGTTTAATGTAAACGTCTGGAATGTGTGAACGGCGTTTATTTCAATCGACTCTGAATATCTTAATACCTTAGTCACAAATAGAGACCGATCACCGTCCGATAAGCGGACGATGTATTTTTACGTTCATCGGACTGGCGCCCGGCCAATGATCGCACGGACATTTTGTTGCATCAGGCGGCGTTTGGATTAATTGTTAGTCTCACTTAAACTTTTACCCGACGTCGGGCCCGGGATGGAATCGAATTGAAATCGAAAACAGATCGGACGATCAACGCCCGACATCTGATTCATTGTACGTGTGTCGGCAAAAATCGAAGTATTTCCAAGGGATATATACATCGGCCGGCGACCGTCTGGTGGCCTGAAGCCCTCCACACGATGACTGACAGACGCCGGACGGAGCTTGTCATGAGACACGTACAACGAATCCGATGTTGGGCGCAGCCCGATGATAAAAAATGTCCCGTTGACCGTGCGATCATCGGCCGGGCGCCAGGACATCGGACACATCGGCGGGCGAACGGATTATTTGTGATTGAGACATAAGTAAGCATTGCACGACATGTTCATAAAAAAATGGAAAGGATATTTAAAAACCGAAAAATTGCCGACATCTGTTCCAAAAATAAAGCTTCGCAATTACGATTTACTTCAATATGTTTGAATGTTTATTAATGCACTCAATGAGTAGCACAGTTTCTAACGATTGTTTTGATAGCGCGAAAAAGGTGAGTATTTGATTGTAATTGTAACAAGTGAAATGTGCTGTATCATGCATATGTAGTGTTTCCTAATTATTCCAAACTATGTTGTTAGAATGCGGTATATACGAATAAGTAATCAAATAAAGCCCTCCGAAATGTCAAATTATAAGAAAGTAACTTTCCAGCTAACAGCTAGTGAATTGTGAAGAATATTAATTATACAGGTTTAAAACATGGTATTGTCATTTTATCAATCCATACAAATCGTGGCGGATCCTGTTTTAGTTAATGTCTCTTGATAAAATGCCGCTTTAATAATTAATTATAAGTCAGGTTTCGAGAGTTTATTGCTTCAAACAGATGTGAGTACCTATCAAGTCAAACATGTATACACTACCGTTGTTTAACATGCATTGATAACTTAGCCTGAGCAGGTGAACAAGTAATAAATCGTATCCTACCCAAGGCCTTAGCCTTGACGTGTGAACAAATCTTTCTCTACAGCATGGTGCATTTAAATGATTTTCATTATTCTGTGCCTAATGATATATAAGTATATGTCAATTTGCTGTCAAGTAGCCTCGCCTAATACGTTATGGTTAATCAATTATGATAAGTGAACAAAAACTAGGTATAAATAATATTTTGTATAACTTTTAATAGATTCATTCTGCCAGTATTTATTTCCCGGCATAATTTCATTCAAAAGTGAGTAAGAATAAATTGTTCAACATTGTCGCGAAATTTCATACGTACATTTTAAATTATGGTGTGTTTACTGTCACTAGTAATTATGATACAGTATTTGTTCAATACAACCATTGATACAATGGTTATAACAACAATAACAATGCAATAACAACATTAAAAGCGCGAATTAACGTAATAGTCTATAAGATCGATACGTTATAAGTAAAAGAAACCATACTTCCATTTACAATCGAAAGCACGCCGATAAATCAATGAGTATTTGGCAACACATTACTGTCTTTAATAGAGTGCATATGTAGCGCCACTTCACGAAATTCCCATTCGTGCAAAATTGACACTTAACATTTTTAAACATAAAATGTAACGGTGTGCTGACCAAATATCTGTAAAGATCAAGCAGTGATACATTCATGTTATTGTATCGTGCATCTTTTTAATGAGCTTAGCGTCCCTTAGACCATTTGGTACAATCGATCTCTCTGTTCATATCACAGATGGCTGACGGAGCTGCTCGACATTACACGGAATGGACTCCAAGGTTAATCAGGCGATCAAGAGTAAGTAACAGTTGAAATGTCTGGGAAATAAATATATCAATACAGCAATATTCTGTCCCTGTCAACAAGCGTTCTTTTTTTTAAATATTGTCAAAACAAGCTGAAACTAATTTACGTTCCTTTTTCTAAGGAGTTCATTTACCAGGGTGATCAAATACTGTTGAATCACGTATTGTTACAATTTCCTTGAATATTTCCGATTAGCGGATCATTACAAAACTATAAATTTATTGAAATAAAAGATTCTTACTGAACTGATGTACATAATATGTTCCCATATTTCAGAGGATCTATATTACCACCAGGTAGTATGTAGTATTTATAACTGAGACTGTTTGCTTCTGTAAGGTCAATCTATATTAAAACGATTGATTGAATGCCATTCTATTTTAAAACGTGACTTGATTAAAATCATCGTATACGAATATCAAGTGGTTCTTTAAAACTCAAAATAATCAATTTTAATATAAGATATAAGAAACTGCATTAGTCAATCAGTTGTTGACGGAACATCATATATAACGTTATATCAAACATATAATACCTTATATACATAGGATCTGGCACGAGTTGTAATATCATACCATATTATATTAAATGTATTCAGGAATGTTGTTAGTAAGCTCGCCAAAGGCTCGCTTACTAACGAATTTCCTGGACGAGTTCAATCAAATACAGTATGACATGAAAACGAGTGTCAGATCTTTTCTATCACATGCTGTTAAAGGGGCAAATTTAATAAATATTTACGGAAACATAATGATAAATCCCGTATGTTCTTTACATTTCATTACGTCATTTGACGTTGCAAAGTCATTTCAGCATAATAACAAAATGCGATTGGTCAATCGAACGAAACTTAGCCAATGAAAACGCTTAAAAAGTATGATGCATATGTGTAAGATAAAACTATTCGTAATGGTTATTTTATATGGGAAACAGGGTATGGCATGTGATAAAACGCTATATCAAACATATAATACCTTGTAAATAATGAACTCCAAGTGTAAGTTTGAATCTTCTCATTACCTTAAATAAAACATACAACGGAGTGTGTGAGTGTTCAAGTAGCATTTATTAAATTAATACTTCTGTCCACATTTACTTAGTTATGTAATTGATGTTTTAAAGCAATGACGCCTCCTATAATACTGATTATGAAATATATATGAACTTTTAATAAAGATAAACTAAACAAAATTTGCAGGCTGCTGTATTATGCAAATTCAGTGACTGAATTCATTTTTTATTTCTTTATTGTATGAGTATGAGGATGAATCCCGGGAAACAAGCAACATAATGAGTATCCTGGGGTATGGGCCCGAGATCAGACAGAAACGCCGAGATCTTTACAAGGAGAGGGATAGGCTGTTTAATACATGGAACAGTGAATTGCTCGTTTTCATCACTGCGGGCAGCAAGGCCGAGGAACTGACCTGTTCATACGAGAGCGATACTGACATAATATTTGTGTCACCATATGTTATGTGTATGGAAAACAGTTTTGACCATACCAACATTCCTTGTCACTTCACTATATTAGAAATGAATTTCCAAAACACTAGTGCGGGATATTGTAGAGTACTACTTGGGAGACTTGCTCCTCGATGCCATGCTGCTATTCCCAATTCCTTATGTGAAAATGAATGTGGCCACTCTATTTTAAGCAGTGCACTATATGTAGAAACGTCGGGCATGCATCCGGTACGGTCCACCACCCACGTGTTGGTCCATCGTTGCCATGGTCTAATGGTCTTTTTAAAAATGATACGGTACACGCCATTCGCTGTCAATGTCCAAACATATTGCAGACATGGGCCAATCGAACTCGTCACTGGCCACCATCAGATATTGTAGAGAAAGTGGTTAAGATGGGAGCTTTTGTTACTCCGGTTGGGTTTAAAGGAAGCGAGCACAACCATGTGGAATGGAGGATATGCTTTAATACTGGAGAGACGGAACTTGTTAATAATCTGAACAACACTCAGATCAAATTATATATGTTGCTAAAATGATCGCTAAGGATATACTGAAACCTCAGAAAAAAGAAATCACATCGTACACCATGAAAAATATCGTATTATGGCTAGCTGAGAACAACAAATCCTCTTTGTTCCATTCCGGAAGTTTGTTTTATTGGCTCCATGAGGGACTTGATATATTACAAACCGCTATATCCACAAGGCAACTGCCTTACTATATGATACCTGAGAGAAATCTTATGGCAACATCTGAACTGAACAATGAGCAGCAGCTTCTGTGGGGGAGGACTATACAGGACATGATTAAGGAAATCCGCGAATATTACTTAGGTTAGATAAATTCCGCAAGGCAGTTATTGGGTACCCGGAACCACTTCTGTTGTACAGCAAGATGAGGACTGAACTGGAGATGTGGCAGTTGAAGTTATTCAACAGACAGCTTCAATGCGAGGTCACGAACTAAATGGTTTTTGAGAATGACACTATCGTGCAGACATGCAATAAACGTACTAATGAGATATTACAAGAGGTTGCGTGGCGTATGGTTCTTGATGGCAGTTCGTTAGATGTAAAAGTATTAAAGATGGTGCTAAGCTAAGGACGTATTTAAAATGTATCGATAGCACAGTTTAATATGTACACATTTTTTTGTGTGTGAACACAATGACTCAGTTTTATGCGAGATCAATAATAGGGAGTTTTAATTGAATCATATTTTCAGAAAGTTTATATAGATACATCCAAGTCCCTTGCTTTTTTAAATCAGCGTTTGGTGATAATGGCTGATTATTTGTAACGACGTTTTTATATAATTCGAGGGGAAAGACTTTGACTATTTAACTATGGTAAAAAAATATGTTTACATATGAATAATCAAACAAATAATATCAGTGCTACCATTTTAACATGTTGGTCCCTATTTGCTATTCAAGAATGGGTGTGAATGCTTTCACTTATAAAGCTTATATTGGATGTTTTTTTACATAGATTGTATCATTCATATGGAAAAATGCTTTCCTAACTATTACAACGTTAATGACATGTCAAGGACCCACAAACAAGCTGAAAATTCGTAAGTTATTCGACAAAACTTATATACAATTTGATAAACAAGGAGGTAAAGGTCCTCGATGGCCCCAAAGTACTGCGTTAATAATACACATACAAGTGGCTTTTAGAGCGGAGAGACCTGTTTTCTAAGATGTGTCTGGTGAAATAGTGTTTGGACTCACTTGACACACAGTTGGCCTAGATTTAAAAAAGATAAACATAAAAAAGTCGAATACCTTTACCTAGTTTGTTGATTAGTAAAAAATATAATTAACTTATATTCATCAATATTGAGTAATAAATGTGGCTTTTAGAGTGATAACAGCGGTTTGAATACGATTTTATTTGGTGAATTAGGTTTTGAATGCACGTGATCCGTAGTATTTTTTGATATAGAAATTCTCCATTATAAACATTCAGAGTTTTAAAATTGAGTCATACATATGGCTTATAGTTCGGTTAATTTATGTGTTCGGTGATTTTAGATGGTTACCTAAGGTTTATACGCCAAATAATACGCTTGAAAAGCTATTTTCAATATAAATAATCTGACCAAGTTTCACCTAGATCGGATGCAAAATGTGGCACTTTAAACTTTTTTGTTTTTGACACTCGCCTGGTGTTGACTGAAAACTATTAAAAGGATTATTGAATTGGAGCATTTTGTGCTCAGAAGAGCTTACATTTAAAATAATAATGGACTAATTGCTTTCAATGAAATGAATATTAAGTCTTTAGCTGCAGCAAAAAAAAACGGTGTGATCCAGGGGAGAGAATCGTTTACAAAAATCGCTGATATATTCAGTCACAGTTAGTTCCCTTTAAATGACAGAGGTATCTGATATAAATAAAAGGCATAATCATATTTAAACACACCTATCAGATCAATGCGATTTATTAACATGACATATATAGATAATGTTACGTTGAACAATAATTATGTTACTCAACATACATGACAACGTCTCCTATGAAGGCGCATGTGTTATTACCGCATTATATAAAACTAATAGTGTTATTTATCATTAGAGAGCAATTATTAAGATCCCATCTATATATTTTCTGTTTTTCGTTGTTTACAAGTCGTGGTGCGAACAAATTAACACCGCGTGAGAGAGGAAGCCACTGTAAATAAATTTTAGTAGATACGCTTGTCTACTTATAAGCAGCGGTTTACACAGATGATACAGACTTAAACATGATCAGGATGGCACACGTCATATCAAAATAAATGAGAATGTTTTTGTACTGCTGAACGCGAATGTTATGGACTGCATTTGGTAATGGGAATTGTTTCGTTAAAATAATTATACAGTTATTTACATTGATATACATATTGACAAGAATCAAGGTATATTGTTTTAATAAACGGATATTTTTCTATACAATATGGGACCATAACGATGATGAGGCGACTTTAAGCTACATAGTTAACGTTTGTCGATTTACAATTTCTTATTGGTTAATGCATAATGCTGGTTGGGGAACCGACGCTCAAAAATGAGACCACGGGGATATTTGTTGAAAATAACCACACATTTATGTCATATATATATATATATCTAACTCCTTACATACTTGCCGTTTACATTGGATCATCCATGCAAAATGTCTTGTCTGTGTCTGTTCCCATTTTAGTTGTGAAGCATTGTATATAAAGTAAGTATCGCTAAATGACGTCAGTGATGTAATCAAGACGGCGAGATATAATACAGAGTCGCGATTCGTGGTATCCGTTGATAATGGAGACTGATGGGTAATGGGTACGATACATTTATTATTCGTCTTCCTACTAACCGCTAACACTTTGATACAAGGGAGTAAATTTATATTAATAGAGTGACACTGTATCACACCATGAAGGGTCTATAAAAAGTCGATGAACTTTTGGTCCGTAATCCAAACCAATTAGAGAACCCTTTCCAGGCTTTCGAACACCGTTTCCGCAAAGCATATCCACCATATACATGTGCACATCAAATCAATCCATTATTTTGCAGTCAACGATTTCTAGAAACTCATCATGACGTGGTGTCAAATTAAGGCAAACTAACGCCAGTATCAAAAGGTTTCTGGTATTGAATGCGCACACCGGAAGTCCTTTCAGTTGGATTGCATGCCATTAGATAATAAACACCCATGGTTGCATGCATGATGTATATTAGTTTAACAGTTTAAATGATATGTTTTTGTTCCGATGTAAAGATCTGTATAATATATTATTACTATTTTCTAAATAAAAAAATAAGGAAAATCAAAACAGTTGTTTCTCACATGTTTTATATCGATATAGAGTCACAATCGTTTAGTCCACTTATCATGCTTTGAAATGTATTCCCTATATGAATTAATGTTAAGGTTAAAAGTGTGAGTTAAAAAACAGCATTGTTCGTTCTGTGTTTCTTAAGAGGAGTTTATACAAATAGCAATGTAAATATATTGTACATGGTGCCAAATATGATACTTAAAGGACCGACACATTTTATAAAATAAGAATGCAATACTGGTCCAGCAGCTGACTTTTCACTACTTAATATTTAGAAGAATCAACTGTTATTGTGATTTTAACGTAATATGTTAATACGATGATCATCTCATTATTGACCGAATGAAAATGTTTATGTCAAGCTCGTCGCATCTTTATCGAATATTGTCGATGAGAATCGAAACGCTTACCTTTTTCCCACGACAGTGTGTGATGTTTTTTAAGTTATTGTGTGTGCCGAAATTTTGCGTTTTAAAGTCCATAAACTAATTAAGCTTATATACATATAGAGGTAGTGAATAACTGCACGTGAAACCATGAAAGCCATGCGCTTTTCCAAACGCAAATAAATGAATAAAGTAATCAAACATTTCGTCTGTTCTTGAAGCGTTAACGTTCTACATACCCGGAGAGACATTCGTGTGCATAGTGTTATTCTTTATATAGTTGATATTTATATGTTATTTTAAAGGACCGAACTGAAGCATTCCGTCACTGCCGTATGTGATGAGCTCTTTGTGATAAGTATCTTATAGTTCGAATAGTGATTTCATTATTGAATGTATTGTCAAACACTTATACAAAATGTACCAGAATGTCACATTCACGTTTACCTTTGTAGATCATTGGTTCATTTAAAACTTTTCACATATATGTCGACATTTGCATACACTATTATGTTTATTCCTGATTTGTTATATATTAACACACAGGGCATACGGTGGGAGGTGACACTGTATCTACGAGTTTTCTTTGATACATTGGTGTTGAAACAATATATAAACAGTACTGCAAGTT
The DNA here is from genome assembly GCF_020536995.1 of Dreissena polymorpha. Taxonomy (NCBI): domain Eukaryota; kingdom Metazoa; phylum Mollusca; class Bivalvia; order Myida; family Dreissenidae; genus Dreissena; species Dreissena polymorpha. Next base: position 49,382,739 of record NC_068356.1, on the reverse strand, counting down.
TCATGACAGAGCGTAACAATGGGCTGTATTAATATAATAACCAAATCATCGAGCAGCGTATTTTTTAATATAATGACATGTTTGCTGTGTCGTTTTCTCTTTTATTTATGAAATAAAATTAAAACTCAGGTTTCGGACATTAATAATTAATATTCATACGCTCAAACAATCAAACATTACAAACAACGTAAATGGTTATATGATTCGAAATATAAAACTGGGTTATCGTTTGTTATCAATTAACTTAATGTGTGTGAAACAATAAGAAATTTTTCGCACATAACCCATTATGCTGGTTGTTCGCCATTCATTATTGTAAGATATGTTTTAAATTTCATTTCTTTAAACTAGATAAGGAAGTATACAACAATTCATTAAATAGACCATGAATCAATAATAAGTGTTGATGTAATGTACAATCAATAATTAAGAATAAACAAATCACCGATTAAAACTTGTGTGTGAAACAATAAGATTTTTTTTACACATAACCCATTATGCTGGTTGTTCGCCATTCATTATTGTAAGATATGTTTTAAATTTCATTTCTTAAAACTAGATAAGGAAGTATACAACAATTCATTAAATAGACCATGAATCAATAATAAGTGTTGATGTAATGTACAATCAATAATTAAGAATAAACAAATCACCGATTAAAACTTGTGAAACTAATCATATACAAAAAGTAAATAATAAATATACAAAGTTCCAACTATAGTATCCACAAAAGCATTAACACAGGTGCATGTATTTTCAGTAAAGAGGTGAAATAGTGTCGATACATGTATTCGTTTATTGTGTCCAATGTAGTCATATATTTACCTACTTAGAAACCTCAATTTATCATATCTGTAATATTTATGTTCGTTGTGGACGTGGCAGTCATATCTTAAAGTTCATGTTCACATGGTGTTCGTAGTGAAATTATAATTGTGTAAATCGGCTAAATAGCCACTAAAATCTGCCGCACGCAGATTTAATATAAATACAAATGATTCAAAAGCAAACAGCAAAACGTAACGATGTCTCAAGTGCTAATATAATGAACACATTATTCACACTGTTCTTATTGTAGAATATAGTTTAATGTTCGAATGGTGCTCATTTGAATACCAGTTTAATGGCATAACGAAGTCACAACCATACTGAAATACCATATATGTATTATTGTCGTAACAAAGGACATTTAACATTATAGTTTTTGTGTTAAGCTATTTATTAAAATTCCTTTGCACAGAAAGATGTAGCCATAATCGTTAGACACTGTAATTATCCACTCTTCTGGGCGAATATCCGTTCATTTTGCATAGCTCTTACATAAGTATTCGGACATGAATGAAAGTCTTATCCGTAGCACCAATTCCTTCTATGAATAGCCTATCACGGATTTCCTTCACTATCGCTGTCTGTCGATTCATTATTGCCTTCAGTACAATGTCAGATTCATCCATGACACCGCGCTCATCTCTGCATTTCGTATCACTGTTTAGCCACGCGAAATTCATTATCTTCAGCTCAGGTCGGCGTTTGCAGTGCCATCGTAGCGGTTCCGGGTATGAAACAATAGCCTGATTTTGTTTCTTCAATCGCAATACTATCCGTAGACCTTTATTGATCAGGTCTGTTATTGTTGATCCACAAAGATGTGCTGCTCGTTCTGCAAGTCGCAGGCCGCCATGAGATTTCTGTCTGGAATCATATAGTACGCCAGATGCCTCGTTGATATTGCAGTCATCAGTCTACCAAGACCTTCATGTAACCAAAATAGCAAACGTGTTTCATCAAACTTTAAATGTGGGTGAGTCTCCGCTACCCAAAACACAATGTTTTTCAACGTGTATGATGTAATTTCTTTATTTCGTGGTTGTATAACATATTGCACGATCATTTTCAACAAAACATACACTTTTATCTGAGTGTTATTTAAATTCCTGACCAGTTAATTCTCATCCTCGTTAAAACAAATCCTCCTCTCCACATGGTTAAACGGGCTTCCTTTTAATCCAACTGGTGACGCAAACTCTACCATCGATACGACTTTCTGAACGAAGTCAGGCGCTGGGCAAAAACGCTGTCTTATCGCCCATTTTTCCAACATGCGTGGACGGCGGCATCGTAGAACAGAGAGTCTGTCCATTTGCAAACCAACGCTGAGCGAACACGGAATAGACGGTCCTGCTCGTTAATGACGTACTTCATTTGGTGTACGCTGGCTTGATAAACTCGTTTCAATTTACCGATCGCTGCTCAGTATAACATGTCCTCTGCCATCATAACAAAGGGCTTTACGAATGTAATCTACCAACCTACGAGCTTTACGCTTAAGAATAAGTACATAATTACCAGGAGAAACGCCATTTATCTCCATTCTAAATACGGTTTTGTTGTCTGGAATACTTTTATTTCAATACGTTTTTTCCAAGAAAATCGTCATATAAAAAACGAAGATAGTATCGCGGTATTTAACAAAAGCCCATCTGCCTTGCTACCTGCTGTGATTAAGGCCTCAGTTTGGTTAAGTGCTGTAAATTGTTTGTCACTTTTTCTGTACATGTCGATCGTGGAAGGACAAAAATCTGTCTTATAACCTAACCAGGTCAAAAGCAAACTGAGCGCTGAAGAATAATTACCATTCGGTTTATTAAACTATTTGACATTTAAATTCGCACTCTTCGCAAATTAAATACATGCAACATTTTATAGCGAACCAATTCGCATTCACTAAAAAGCACTATAATTAGCTTGTTACAGTCTATAGTTTACATTCTGAGCTTGAAAAAATGTAAACAAGTGAATATATGATATAACGTATATCCTTGTATATGTATTCGTATACATTATTGATTATATTTGTAATATAATACACTAACAAATTACGTAATACATGTTAATTGATGTTTGACAGCGTAGTTATGTTACCATTACAAGTTTGGTCAATTTAAATGATGAACAAGACTCTTGGAACTACTTGATTGTTATAATACGTCATAGGATGCAAATATTATTCAGTGTCTAATGGTGGCAGTAATTAGTGAGTGCGCTTTTAAAGCCACCGAACCATTTGTAGTAATACATAATTACATGGACTCAATTACTGTTACGTATATTACTAGTATAAACGTGCTTATAACCGTGTTTATATCATCAACGATAATAACATTTCCAATTCTATATATACATTATAGAACTTAATATATTCAGAAACAAAATACCATGTTTCATCGAACGGTACAGGATACATTCCTCAATTTTACGGTGTTAAAGTGTTCATTGAACTTTTAATTCGAGCGACTAATGTGCTTATACATTATATATTTCTTTGAATTTAAAAAGCTTTAAAGGGGCCTTTTCACAGATTTTGGCATTTTTTAACTTATTCATTAAATGCTTTATATTGATAATTGTAAACATTGGATCGTAAAAGCTCCAGTAAAAAATCAAGAATAAAATTAAAAAAAGGAAATGAACATTGCCCGGAGCAGGTTTCGAACCAGTGACCCCTGGAGTCCTGCCAGAGTCCTGAAGTAAAAACGCTTTAGCCTACTGAGCTATTCCGCCGAGTACACATATATGATGTATTTTATACGTTATATAAGCAATCTTCGTAGTTTCACAAAATTTTACGACAAAAACAGAACTCTCCAAATTATTCAATCGTTTCGCGTTGCAACGCTTTATAATTTTTAGGTTTTAAAATCGTCAAAAGATGCATATAATGGCTATATTAGACCATGGTAAATGTTCAGTATTACTGTTTCCTCACAAATATCATAACTAAAACGAAAATTTGCGAATCTGAAACAACTTTTTTCAATTTTGTCAATTTACCAAAGCGTGAAAAGATCCCTTTAATGTTTAAGTACAGCGGAGATATAACTTTAATTGCACGTCGTCTTAAAGTTGTGAAATCGAGATTGGTTTATTTCACAACTTAATACATTTGGCTTTTACGGAATATGTCATCTGGTATGAATATTTCTGGTATGTGTCGAATAATGCTCACGTTGATATAAATCTCGTTTTTGTTTAGTAATAATATTTTCAATGTCATATCTTTTATCAAGAAATGTAATTGGTGGTGGTGGTACCCACATGATATGACGCTCACATGATAATTGTATAAATAGACTGACGATGGATTAAATGTAGCGACATTTCTAATTAATATCGTGTTAATGCCCTGATATTTGCTACATAGGTGCACAACTGTCAGCTCACCCATTGCTTTTCACTAAACCGGTCTGGATGTTACTCCGAAGAAAGTTCTTAAAATCTTATTTTCGCAAAAATCTGATAATTAAAGTTTAATTATGACTTTGTTTTAAGTTATTCATTACCTAAAAAACGGTTAGCTAGTTACACAAACGCGATCTCTGAAAACTATATATTCAACTTCATATGAATATGTGTTACAATTGACCGGTGAATACAATAAAAAAAACACTATGAGATTATGTAAACCATAAATCGAAATAAACGCAAATTTATTTTGGGCTGAACATAGAAATAATAAAACTACACTTGTAATGGCATGTAATGCACCTATAATAAAGCAATGATTTCAATGTTCGTTCGTCTGTATTGTAACTGTCAATTTCATTGGAATACACAATTGTATGTTCTCTTAAATGAATGATATTGAAAATATATGAAAGGATTGATTAATGAGGAATTCGTTTTCTATTGATAACATAACTCGTGTTATATGTATTTCCAAATATTCTAGTTTTAATATTCAGATTTGTTTTACTATGATGATCACTGTCGCCTTTATATGTCGCATGACATTATAGCGTTGCATCGCGTGGGCGGATAGACTTATATTCTTTTATGTAACACAAAAAAAACACACTAACCGGAGACGATATTCACCGACGTCAGGGTAATCTTAGAATGATTCTGAGAAAGTACGAGATTTTATCCTACAAATCCATTAAATTGAAAGTGGTGTTTAGATATTACGTAAACAATTGCATGTTTACATAATGATGTTTTTAGTATTTTAGTGATGTAATATACACAGCTAATTAGTTCATCGACATCAAGTTTCCAACTTTAAATTTATCCCAAGTCAATGTTGCGCTGTACCGGGAATTAAAATATATGAACCGCAATCTGTGAAAAGGAGGTTTATACATGTGCGTAAAGTGTCGTCCGAGATTATCCTGTTCAGTCCGCACAGGCCAATAAGCGACGACAACTAAATTGGATTTTTTCTAAGAAGATACTTTCTTGAAACAAAACTTATCATACCAGCGGACAGTATCGTCCCTGATTAGCCTGTACGGACTGCCCAGGCTTATCTGGAACGACACTTTACGCACATGCATTAAACCCCTTTTTTACAGAGCTCGGCCCATATCATATGACGATTAAGATACCACCATGCCAAATCACATGTATGAGCATGTGCTAATTAAAGAATGTTTTACTTATAACCGAAGTTTTTCAATGCTATTTTAATTAGGACTTTTTCCATAATTTACTTATATATTTTTATATTTACTTGCATAGAAATCCTTGTTTGTATCGATACGGCTTTCGAATTAACACCCACTCTTACACAAGAAAAAGAAAAAAAACCGACAAATAACTACAACAACAAAAAAAACGTTGGCTTCTGACAACAATTCGGAAGCCCACAAATAGTTCTTACAGTTTTAATGCAATTTTACCCGTATCGGTGCAAGTGCAGAGACGTTAATATGAATCGAAAACGATGTGCCATTCTTTTAGTTTTAATAACGTTATGTGATAATGCGTGCTAATCACAGCGCTCTTATACATCATCCCAATATAATTTTAACGCCATGGTATTCGAATATACGGTAGGGCATAAGACACGATTGTTTTATAAGGAAGGCTGAAAGGTGCATATCGACCAAAATATGAACATATTCGAAAAGTTACGTTCTTTTAACTGGTTTCTTAGCGCATATCCCCAAATAAAATATGTGTTTGTATAATTATGCAAGGTTGTTTTTAGTAGGCACGATACTCATTATTAGTTATTCAATCGAATGGAATCAAATGTACACGATGTACCACTGTTCAAATTCACATAGTTGATAAGGGAACTGTAATGGTGTAAACTGTTCATGGATCTTATTCGATATTTAAATGAGAAGCGCACTTGTAAAACTGTGCTTAATGTATCTGCGTAGTGACGTCCCAGATTATCCAGTTTGCGCATTATTATCACGGACAAGACTTTCCGCTTTATGAAAATTGTACTTTTAAGGAGGTTTCTTTAAAAAAAATAAAGTGTTGACGGAATTGTCGTTCCTGTTTAGCAAATACGGACTGCACATACACATTTTGGATGACACTATACGCCAATGCATTTCGCCCAGTTTTCGGCCATGTTGCATTATTTATTAAAAAATAAATCATTATAGTCCGCTTAAAGTTTCAGCCTGTTTATTCGAGCCAGATTGCATCCAAAGATTCAACCTTATTTAGGCGCTCTTGAGTCCGTTTCCTGGGTAGAACCAGTACTTGATATGTATGGGATAATCTAAAGATTGCTTCCTAAAAGAGGGTCGAATCTGTGCCCTTAGGTGGACAGCATATCCACAACCTGCCGGCGACCTGCGATAAAAAAAATACAAACGCTTTTGAATTTTACTGATATTGAATTGACCTTCAATTACCATGCTGACATTGTTTAACATGTTCTAAACTCAAAGCTGTGAAAAAAAGCCTCTTTAAGATAGAGAAACTACGTTTCCCATAGGGACATGAAAGAAAGAAATACAGATACAGATACATTGGACGTATCTTTAATGGTATTACCAAAAATCTTTGTTTGAAAAAGGTTGTGTGTGTTTTTTACTATTTACCACTGCAGTAACAAATTGACCATTGTGAGAGTACTCGCAATCAATGCATACACACAATAATTGTTAATTTGTTTTTAATCAAAAGATGTTTGCATGGTATACTAATACATGCTGTATATAAGTGCCTAATAACAAATAAAGCATGTGATATATCGTGGTTAAAAAATATTGTCAAAGTTATTCTTAAAGCTTTTACACGAAAACGATTATCCAAAAATCAATATGTAGCTACTGTGAAGCACCAGTAGTCTAACTTATTTCCAATTATTTTAAAGGAAAACTATCGCATGACGTGATCATTTATGCAAATTGACTAAGGATTAAATGTCGTGACATTTCTAAATTATATCGTGTTAATGCCCAGGCATTTGCTGCATAAGTACAGAGCTGTCAGTTTGCCGATTGCTTTTCACTAACCCGGTCGTCGACGTTGCGCCGAAGAAAGTAAGTTAAACCTTATTTTCGCAGAACGCTGATAACTTAAGTTTAATTATGACTTTGTTTTGAATAATACCTTATTTAAACAAAAACTATTTGCTAGTTACACAATAAAGATCTGTGAATACTATATATTCAAATTCTTATAAAATGTCTAACAAGTCGCCGGTGAAAACAATAATAAGATTAATATGAGGTTAAGCAAATCAAGAATCGATTTTAAGCCTCTGTCAAAAGAGGATTAATGCATGTGCATACAGTGTCGTCCCAGATTAGCCTGTTCAGTCAACACAGGCTTATCAGAGACGACACTTTGCGCTTGTATTATATTTTTTCGTTTCAAGCAAGTCTCTTCTTTGCAAGAATCTTCACAGGCTAATCTGGGACGACACTTCACGCATATGCATTAAACCCCCTTTTCACAGAGCACGGCTCAAATATACAAATGTTGAACTTGGGCTGAACTTAAAGATAATACTACTACATCTGTAATGACTTGCAATACACTAACTCTTATTATAAAGCATTTATTTCAATATATGTTCCTCTGACTTTTTACTGTCATTATCATTGGAATACACAACAGTATGTTCTTGTTATAGAATGATATATTTAAGGATTAATTCATCATGATTGCATTTTGTATGTAAGCATAACCCGTGCCACATGACTATCTAAATATTATATTATCTCTATATATATTTGTTTTACTATGATGATCGCTGTCGTCTGTATAGGTCACTTGACATTATAGCGTTTTTTTAGCGTTGGCGGATAGACTTGTAAACTATTATGTAACAAAAACAAAACACTAACCGGGAACGATATCAACCCACGTCAGGGTGATGTTAAAATGATTCTGAGAAAGTACGAGATTTACTCCGACAAAGCTGTTAACTGACAGTGGCATTTAGATATTACGTACACAATGGCACAATAAAATGATGATGCATTTAGCATTTAAGTGTTATAATATTGAAGCAAATTAGTTGTTCGATAATAAGTTTGCAAATTAAAATAATCTAAATTATTATTTGATATAACATACGCACTATACCGGGAATTACAATATATGAGCCGCGCTCTGTGAATAGGGGGTTAAATGCTTGTGTAAAAAGTGTCGTCACACATTAGCCTTTGCAGTCCGCACAGGCCAATCAGGGACGACACTGTCCGCCTAAACTTGATTTTTGCTATGAAGAGACGTCTTGAAACGAAATATATCATAAAAGCGGAAAGTGTCATACCTGATTAGCATGTGCGGCTCATATCATATTAGGCGTAAGATACCACCACACTAAATGAGCATGTGCTTACTTAAGAATGTTTCTTGTAGCACATTAAGTAATTCAACGCTATTTTAATATGGGTCTTTTCCATAATAAACTTATATATTATATTATTTTCTGCAAAGAAATCGTTGTCGGCTTTCGAATTAATGCTTATCTTATTACCCCACCACCACCACCACCATCACCAAGACAAGGAAACCAAAATAAAAGAAAAACGACAAAACAACTACACCAACAAAAAACCGTTTGCTTCGTACTAAAAATATGAAACCCACAAAGACTTCTGACATTTCTTTCAATGCACTTTTAACTATATTGATGCAAGTACAAACACGTGGGTATATTCGATAACAAGACGCCATTGAGAGGTGTTTTAATAACGTTATGTAAGATTGAGTGGGAAACACAGTGCAAGCATACCAGATTCGGTATTTCAACAACATTACAATATAATGGTAACCCCCATGGCATTCGAATGTACGGGTGTGCATCGGGCACGATTGTTTTATAAGGATGTCTAAAAGATGGATATCTACCAAACAAAAAAATACATTCGAATAAGTTTTGTTTAATTGCTGCTGAACACATAAACCTGAATAAACCGTGTTTTTTGAATATATATATATATACAAGGTTGTCCCGTGCACACTTTTAGCAGGCGTGATACTAATAATTAGTTATTCATTCGTAGGGCATACAATTTACACAATGCACCGCTTTACTAATTCATATAGTCGATAACTCAACTGAAATGTTGTACACTGTTAATTGATCCTATTCGACACTCAAATGAGCCGCTCTGGTAAAACTGTGCTTTATGCATCTGCGTAGTTTCATCCCAGATAAGCCTGTACAGTCAGCACAGGCTAATCATGGACGAGGCTTTTCGCTTTTATGAAATTTGTCGTATAAATGAGCTCTCTTCAAACAAAAACCCCGTGTAGGCGGAATTGTCGATCCTGTTTAGCAAATACGGATTGCGCATACAAATTTTGGATGGCACTATACGCCAATTGACTTTCAATACACATGCTGACATTCTTCGACATTTTTTAAACTCATGATTGTAAAGTTGCTAGTTTGAATATAATGCATTGATTCTTGTTTGAAGATAATAATATGGTACTTTGACAATCTGTGAACAAGTATCTTTAAGATAGAGTGACTACGTTCCCCATAGGGACATTTAAGACAGAAATACAGTAATATTGAAATTATCTTTATTGGTATTACCAAAAATCTTTGTTTTAAAAAGGTTATGTGTTGTTTACTATTTATCACTGCAGTAAAAAACTGACCATTTTGCGAGTACTTGCATTCAAATGGAAAGTTCATCTATTCTCTATGAAATCTGCGTAGTACTGCCAACAGTTATTATGTATAAAACAGGCCTAATCCCGGATTATTGCCATACGTTCAAAGGGACAGACGCAGTTACAGTAAAATGCAAAGAGCTATTTATCACAAAATTTAATCAATCAATGGTCGAGCATTAAAATGATCAAACATAGGTGTGTTAGTAATATTTTACAAAATGACAGACAATAAAGGCGTATTGACCGGTACATATACAGCAAAAATGCGAAACTGTGAACACACGTGTAGCCGCATCTGTAAAACTATCGTTTCGAAAGTTAAGTGATGTATTTTAATACGATGAGCTTCTTTAAAACACTATTCATATATCACCGCAACAAACTGAAATGATCAGCTCGGAAACTTAATAGAAAATCCCGAAATACGTAAAACTATATGAAAACAAATGAAAAAGTTGTTTAGTTTGTAATTTCTCTTTTTTTATTCTGCATTGCGTACATCACTACTTCACACAGGTAGAACAATACGGACCTGAAAGATGATTAACGGCCTGAAACAACGAAGTTTAAGAAGCGGAAAATATTGTTGTAAACAATTGTTATCTGAGATTTAGATGTCACGCCAAAACAAAGCAATGGTTCACACAGATGGGTTAACATTGGGCTTAAGTTTGTTAAGTTAAAAAAAATTCTACGGTTAGATAATAATCTATACTTGTTTATATTGATTGTAATCATGAACCAATTCGTACTCATAACAGCTCAGACAGAAATGGTTTAAAAAGTTAATTCTTAACCAAGATAATACCTGTTCAACGGGCGTTTACGGCAAACGTCTTCACATACGTGAAAACAGAACCGAGTATTACATGTTTATTACACCAACACAACAATACATGAAAATCTCCTCTACAGAAACGGGATTTGAACCAAAGGTCCGTGTTGAAAGCATGTTTCTAGATAATGTTCGTGTTCACGTTATTTAATTCAGTCGCTTGTTTTTAACAATGTCTTTATTTTTAGCATGCGTTGCGTACTAAAATACGTCCTGGTAAAACAGAAATACACCTGAAAGCCAAGGCATTCACTTCATGGTTAAAACTAACGGCGATTGAAATGTGAGATGTTCCGTATCCTTACTGCAAACAATGGATATCACGAGTCAGTTTATTTCTATTTATAGGGACACATCACGTTGAAGTTTTTATCGCAGTGCGCAAGTTGACAAGCTATTATAATATGTAACCATTTGTCGAGCGTTTAAATACTCAGACAGCCGAATGCCACGTAACAATTTACATACAATCAGAAAAAGTATGTCAGGATTTTCGATCGCCACGGATTCAAAGCTTTCCTGACGCAGTTGATAAATTATTTCGCTACAAAATCTGGTAAAATTAAATCTTTTAACTGTATGTAAACTTTGATAAGCTTTTTCTTCTTGTCTATGGCATATTCTTCTGCTATATGCTTCTTGACCAACATCATTTTAGTTTAGCTTCATACTGTGTCTGTTAGACGTTGGTTTATTAAGTTACATACTATGGTTTTTAAACACAATTTTAACTGACAAATGACAAACGTTGCGTTAAACTGAATGTACGGTTTCCAAGGATTCTAGTTTAAAACAAGAACAAGCGATAATTGTTGCAGATACCATCACAGAAACTTAGGTTAATAAGTAAAGTGGAAAGTGTAGGTAGTACAAATATCTAAATTTAGTAATATTTTTCATAATCCTAATACAATTCGAATACAAATGTGCTAAGACTGTTTTGACATATATTTAAATACAAGTATTGTTTGCACGTGCAATAACTTTATGAACTGTTTACAAATTTAATTTACACGTCTGGAATGTGTCATCGGCGTAAATTTCATTCAACTCTGAGTGTCTCAGTCATAAATAGAGATCGATCACCGTCTGATCAGCGGACGACGTATTTTTACACTCATCGGGCTGGCACCCGGCCGATGATCGCACGGACACCGGTTCATTTTGTAGCATCGGGCAGCGTCTGGATTAATTTAAGTCTCATTGAAAATTTTACCCTACGTCGTGCCTGGGATGGAATCGATTTGAGATCGAAAGAAGATCGGACGATCAACGCCGGGTTAGCGCCTGGCGATTGCCCGACATCGGATTCATTGTACGTGTGTCGGCAAAAATCGAGTTATTTCCCTGGGACATAAACATCGGCCGGCGACCGTCTGATGGCCGGAGAACCTCCGCCCGATGACTGACGGACGCCGGACGGAGCTCGTCATGAGACATGTACAACGAATCCGATGTTGGGCGCCGCACAATGCTACAAAATGTCTCGGTGACCGTACGATCATCGGCTGGGCGTCAGCCCGATAATCGGAAAATTGCCTCGTCCGCTGATCGAACGGTCTGTATTATTGACTTAAGTATTAAAATGTTTCACTCATCGGATGGCGGACGGCTCCGACGTGTCTAGTCTTCCCGATGCCAGGAGATCGGACACATCGGCCGTCGAACGCGTTATTTGTGACTGAGGCATAAGAAACGCATTGCACGACATGTTCATAAAAACATGACAGTAATTTAAAAAAGCGAATATAATATAGCCGACATTTGTTTTAAATATAAATCTACACAATTACGATCTCCTTTGATATCTTTGATTGTTTATTGTTGCTCTCCATTTTAGTCTGCTCACAAATTTTGAACAATGAAATGAGTAGCACCGTTTCTAGCTATCGTTTGGATCGCGCGAAAAAAAGTTTGTTTTTAATTTTATTGTAACAAATGAAATGTGCTGTATCGTGCGTATGGAGTGTTTCCTAATTATTCAAATGTACATGTATGTTGTTAATATGCGGTATATACGAATAAGTAATCAAAAAAGCCCTCCGAAATTTAGTCAAATAATTAGAAAGTAACAGTCCAGCTAACAGCTAGTTGAATGTGAACCATATTAATTATACAGTTTCAAAACATGGTATTGTCATGTTATACATCCATACAAATCGGGACCGATCCTGTTTCAGTTAGTGTCGCCAGACAAAATGCCGCTTTATCAAAAAGAACAATCGATATTGATTATAAGTCAGATTTCGAAAGTTCATTTCTTTGAACAGGTGAGAGTAACAATAAGTGGACACATGTATATAGAACCGTTGTATAACATGCATGGATAACAAATCGTTTCGTATTGAAAGCTGTACCTGGGCTGGTGAACACGATAATACACCGTATTTATTCAAGGCCTTACCTGGGCATGTGGACTCCCATTACTCTACATAAACTACTTAACTTAAACCTAAATAATAAGGATATTGTTTTCAATTCAGATTCATTCTGCCAGTTTATTTCTCCGCATAATATCAGTCAAAAGTGAGTAAGAATAAATTAATTTACGACAAATTTCATACGTACACTTTACATGATGTTGTTATTAATGTCACTAGCAAGTATGATAATAACAACATTGAGAGAACAAATTAAATGCATAGTGTATTAGAGCGATACGTTATAGGTGAAAGAAACCATAATTCCATTGACAATCGAAATCACGCCGATAAATCAATGCTTATTTGTTAACACATTACTGTCTCAAACAGTGTGCATATATGTTTCACCACTTCACAAAATTACCATTTATTCAAAATTAACACTTACTTTTTAAAAGCATTAAATGTTATTGTGTGCTGACAAAATATTGGCAAAGATAAAGCAGTGATGCATTTATGATATTGTATAATTCAGAAAAAGGCTATATTGAATATTTGTTTAGTCGGCAGAGTGTCCCTTCGACCATTTGGTAAAATCGATATTTCTGTTCATATCACAGATAGCGGAAGGGTCTGTTCAAAATTAAACGGAATGGATTCCACGGCTTTTCGGTCTATCAAGGTAAGTTACTGTTAAATCTTTTTTGGAAGTTATTGAATAACAACAGCAATATTCTGTCTATGTCAACAAGCGTTAAATTGAAAAAAACCTGTCAAAAACAGCTTAAACTATTTTAAGTTCTACTACTTCTAAGCAGTCCATTTTTCATGGTAATCAAATAATGTTTAATCACGTATTTTTTACCATATCCTAGAATATTCTTGATAAGAAGATCATTGGATAAACTGTAAATGTAACCCGCTTTATTCAAATAAAAGATTCTTTCAGACTCTGATACATATAATGTTCATATATTTAAGAGGATGTGTATTACCAGCACGTAGAATGTAGTATTTGTATTTGTATCTATTTGCTTTTGTAAGATGAAAATACATTAATATGTTTTAGTAAATTTCTTTTTAAACATGAATTTGTTAACATTATCGTATATCAATACCAATATGTTCTTAAAAAATAATCGAGTTTTATATATCATATTTGAACCTATATAAGTCACTCCGTTGTTGCCTGTACATATTGAATCTAATTAAATAAATTTATAACGTTATACCAAACATCTTATACCTTCTAAATACATAAATTCCAAGTATACGCTTGAATCTACTCCGTACCTTTAATGCAAAAATACAAGGGAATATGTGAGCATTTCCAGTAACATTAATTAAATTAAAATGTCCAAATTTGCATAATTCGCATAATGGTTTTGAATTTTAAAACCAAAGAGCCTCCTATAATTATGATTATGAAAGAGATACGGAATTGTAATAAAGATAAATTAAAATTGCAGGCTGCTGTATTATGCACATTTAGTGACTGAATTCATTTTTTATTTCGTAACAGTATGTAGCGAGATCAGACAGAAACGCCGAGACTTTTACAAAGAGCAGGATAGGCTGTATAATACATGGAACAATGGATTGCCGTCATTCATCACGGCGGGCAGCAAGGCGGAGGGATTGACATGTTTATGAGAGAGCGATACTGACGCAATATATGTGTTACCAAATGCTGTGTGTTTGGAAAACAGTTGTGACCAAAACAATATCCCTTATCACATCACTATATTCGAAATGAATTTCAAAATGACAACTGCGGGATATTGTATAGTACTACTTGGAAGACTTGCACCTGCAGCCTCTTCTGCTATTCCCTATTCCTTATGTGCAAATGAATGTGGCAACACTTAATTAAGCAGTGCCCTATTTGTAGAACATTTCAGAAACTTTCCGCTAGAATTCAGTACGGTCAGCCATCCACAAGCTGGTCCATCGTTGCCATGGTCTATTGGTCCTCTTAAACATGATAGGGTACACGCCATTCGCTGTCACTGTCCAAACATGTTGCAGGCATGGGCCAATCGAACTCGTCACTGGCCACCATCAGATATTGTAGAGAAAGTGGTTGCGATGGGAGCTTTTGTTACTCCGATTGGCTTTAAAGGCAGCAAACACATCCATGTGGAATGGAGGATTTGCTTTAATACTGGAGAAACGGAACTTGTTAATAATCTTAACGACACTCAAATCAAATTATATATGTTGCTTAAACTGATCGCTAAGGATATACTGAAACCGAAGATGAAAGAAATCACATCGTACACAATGAAGAATATCGTGTTATGGCTTGCGGAGAACAACAAATCCTCTTTGTTCCATTCCGAAAGTTTATTTCATTGGCTCCATGAGGGACTTGATATATTGCGAACCGCTATATCCACAAGGCAACTGCCTTACTATATGATACCTGAGAGAAATCTTATGGCAACATCTGAAATGAGCAATGAGCAGAAGCTTCTGTGGGGGAGGAATATTAAGGACATAATTGAGGAATGTCCGCGAATATTACTTAGGTTAGATAAATTCCGCAAGGCAGTTATTGGGTACCCGGAACCACTTCTGTGGTACAGCAAGATGAGGACTGAACTGGAGATGTAGCAGTTGAAGTTATTCAACAGACTGCTTCAATGCGAGGTCACGTACTCAATGGTTTTTGAGGATGACACTATCGTGCAGACATGCATTAAACGTACTAATGAGATATTACAAGAGGTTGCGTGGCGTATGGTTCTTGATGGCAGTTCGTTTGATTATGTAAAAGTATTAAAGATGATGCTAAGCTAAGGACGTATTTAAAATGTATCGATAGCACAGTTTAATATGTACACATTTTTTTGTGTGTGAACATAATGACTCAGTTTTATGCGAGATCAAGAATAGGGAGTTTTAATTGAATCATATTTTCAGAAAGTTTATATAGATACATCCAAGTCCCTTGCTTTTTTAAATCAGAGTTTGGTGACAATGGCTGATTATTTGTAACGATGTTTTAATATAATTCGAGGGAAAAGACTTTGACTATTTAACTATGGTAAAAAAAATATGTTTACATATGAATAATCAAACAAATAATATCAGTGCTACTTTTTTAACTTGTTGGTCCCTTTTAACTATTTAATAGTTTGTTACTTACATGTAGAAATACAAATTTTCTTTAGTGTGGAATCAGCAATATAAAGCCAACGTTAAAAGGTTATCTGATATAAGCACGAATACTGATTGCTATTCAAGAATGGGTGTGAATGCTTTCACTTATAAAGCTTATATTGGATGGTTTTTTTACATAGATTGTATCATTCATATGGAATAATGCTTTCCTAACTATTACAACGTTAATGACATGTCAAGGACCCACAAACAAGCTGGAAATTCGTAAGTTATTCGACAAAACTTATATACAATTTGATAAACAAGGAGGTAAAGGTCCTCGATGGCCCCAAAGTACTGCGTTAATAATACAGATACAAGTGGCTTTTAGAGCGGAGAGACATGTTTTCTAAGATGTGTCTGGTGAAATAGTGTTTGGACTCACTTGACACATAGTTGGCCTAGATTAAAAAAAGATAAACATAACAAAAAGTCGAATATCTTTACCTAGTTTGTTGATTAGTAATAAAAATAATTAACTTATATTCATCAATATTGAGTAATAAATGTGGCTTTTAGAGTGATAACAGCGGTTTGAATACGATTTTATTTGGTGAATTAGGTTTTGAATGCACGTGATCCGTAGTATTTTTTGATATAGAAATTCTCCATTATAAACATTCAGAGTTTTAAAATTGAGTCATAAATGTGGCTTATAGTTCTGTTAAAATATTTGTTCGATGATTTTTGATGGTTACCTAACGTTTATTTGCCGAATAATACGCTTGAAAAGCTATTGTCAATATAAACAATCTGACCAAGTTTCATCTAGATCGGATGCAACATGTGGCACCTTAAACTTTTTTGTTTTTGACACTCGCCTGGTATTGACTGAAAACTATTATAAGGTGCATTGAATTAGAGAGTTTTGTGCTCAGAAAGGCTGACATTTTAAGTAATAATGGACTAATTGCTTTAACAGAAATGAATATTTAGTCTTTAGCTGCAGCAATAAAACGGTGTGATCCAGGGGAGAGAATCGTTTGCAAAAATCGCTGATATATGCAGTCACAGTTAGTTCCCTTAAAATGACAGCGGTATCTGATATGCATATTGTTATGTTCAAAACATACGTAATTAATACAAAATCATATACAAGTAAATTATGAGCGGTTGGTGAATAAAAGACATAATCATATTAAAACACTTTATCAGATCAATGCTATTTACTACATATATAGATAATGTAACGTTGAACAATAATTATGTTACTCAACATACATGACAACGTCTCCTATGAAGGCGCATGTGTTATAACCTCACTATATAAAACAAAAAGTGCTATTAATCATTTGAGAGCAATTATTTAGTCCCCATCTATATAGTTTTTGTTTTGTGTTGTTTACAAATCAAACAATGAACGATTATTAGTCGTGGTGCGAACAAAATAACACCACGTGAGAGAGGTAGCCACTGTATTTAAATTTTAGTAGACACGATTTACTACTTATAAGCAGCGGTTTAAACATATGATACAGACTCAAACATTATCAGGATGGCAATCGTCATATCAATTATAATGATAATGTTTTTGTACTGCTCAACGCGCATGTTCTGGACCGCATTTGGTAGTGGAAATAGTTACGCTAAAATAATAATTATACAGTTAGTTCGCATTTATAGACAAATTGACAAGAATCAAGATATAATAATTGTTTAAATCAACGGATATTGTTCTATACAATCGAGGACCCTAACGATGACGAAGCGACTTTAAGCTACATGATTAGCGTTTGTCGATTTAAAAATTTCATATTGGTTAATGCATAATGCTGGTTGGGGTTCCGAAGCTCAAAGATGAGACCAAGGGGATATTTGTTGAAAGTAACCACCGACGCATTAAAATGACAATGAGGTTTTATGTCATATATATATATATATATATATCTAACCCGCTACCTTCATCGTCTATGTATATTCCCATTTTAGTTGTGCAGCATTGCATATAAAGTAAGTATCGCTAAATGAGATAACGGATGTAAACAAGACGGCGTGATATAATACAGAGTCGCAATTTGTTGTTGATAAAGGAGACTAACGGGTTATATGTAAGATACATGTGTTTTTCGTCGTCTAACTGACCGCTAACACTGTGATGCAAGGAAGTAAATTGATATTAATTGACTGACCCTGTATCACTCCGTGCGAGGTATATAAGAAGTCGACTAACTAATGGTCCGTAGACAAAAAACAATCAGAGTGCTTTTTCCAGGCTTCCGAACACCGTTTCCGCAAAGCATATCCACCAATTACATGTGTACATCAAATCAATCCATTATTTTGCATTCATTGATTTCTACCAAATCATTGTGTCGTGGTGTCAAATTAAGTCAAACTGACGCCATTGGCAAGAGGTATCTGGTGTTGACTGCGCACACCGGAAGTCCTTACAGCTAGATTGCATGCCATTTTGATAATGAGCACTTATGGTAGCGTTCATGATGTATATACTATTTTCTATGTTATAACTGAGGAAAATAACAGCATGTGTTTCTCTCAAGTTTTATATCGATGTAGAGCCACAATGTTTTAGTCCACGTATCATGCTTATAAAGTCATTCCATATATGCATTAATGTTAAGGTTAATAGTTTAAGTAAAAAATAAGATTTGTTCGGGCTGTTTTTCTCAAGTGGAGTTGATAAAATAACAATGTTGATATATCGTACACGGTGCCGAATATGCGACATTCGAAGCATCAATTGTTGTTGAGAGTTTAAGGTAATATGTTCGGCTTGTAATATGTTAATACAAAAAATTATCGCATTATTGACCGAGTTCAAATGTGTCAGTCAAGCTCGGCGCAACTTTAACGAATATGGTCGATGAGAATTGTAACGCTTACCCCCATAGTGATTTTTTTTAACTTAGTGTGTGTGCCGAGATTTTGCGTTTTGGATTCCATAAACTAATGAAGCTTATATACATACATAGGTATTGATTAATTGCATGAGACACAATGGCTGACATGAGCTTTTCCAAACGCAAATAAATGAGTTAAGTATTCAAACATTTCATCTGTATGTGAAGCGTTCATGTTGTACATACCCGGAAATTCATTCGTGTCCATAATGGTAATCTTTATATAGTTGTTTTGTGTATGTTACTTTAATGGATCGAACTAAAGCATTCTGTCAATGCCGTATGTGATAAATATGGTATTTAAAGCCATATTGCCTATACTCCTGAATCGTTCAATGGTGACATGAATATTAGTTATATAATGCTTAATTTTAAAGCCTTTTTTTATCACATTCGAAATGCACTTGATACTCGTTTAGTTTCATTTAATCGTGTCTCAGCTATACATTTTTTTGTTACAACAATGGAGTATATAAATGATATAAATTACATTTAAATGCATTACATTTTATTGATTTAAAATGTGACTAGTTATGCTATTAGGAGACGTTTTATTAACATTTACCGCTTTGTGGAGATGACCTTAGATTAAATCATGTATGTGTGCTTATTTTGTAAGATTGTGTTTTGTCAAATACATGTGCTATGTGTCTTAAAGTTTGACAATATGTTAATTTCCGTTTCTAAAGACGATATGCTATAATACCGGTTAAACTGGACCAGATGAAGTTGCACTTTGTGGGCAGTTGACTTTCATGTATATGTGTATCAAATTGGAAACTGGCTTTGGCATACACAAAGATTGATTTAGAGGTCACCATACCTATTATATTAATATATTTTTACCTTATAGTATTTTTATTTATGTTGGTTTGTATATAATTTCAACATTCTTCGTGTAATTTCTAAATAACACACCTCATAAAATCATCCTATAGATGTGTCCCATTTTGCTTTGGCAGGAGATACACAAGACAACACACAAAAGCATTCTCGACAACTGATCGCGGGTCGATTTTAAAATTATGCTTGTCGAACAGAGTCATGCGCAGCCGTGGATACACGCATTTATCGTTACTCATCAAGCGGTTCGGCTGCCCTCGATCCATTACTGCTTCATTCATCATTGAACTTATACATTCGGGTAAACCATTTCAGACTTAAAGGCAATGCATAAGTGTTTTCAAGTACATGTACGATGTCTATTGACTGTAAATTCATACAACGATTTATGTTTTGATGAAAAACACAAAGTATCATTCCAAATTATATCATTACCTCTCCTGCTAATTTGTTTTCAGCAAACAATTTAAAGCAATGGGCGTAGATGTCGTAATACTACATGTGCCAATTGTATCATGTGATAATAAAGTTGGCAAACTTTTTCAACTAGGTTTGATCATTAATCAAATACATTATTAAACTTATAAACACACATCCTGAATTATCATTTTCTTTAGCAAAAAGTATCTAGTATATGTTGAATGATTTAATGATAATATTTATTACATACTTCATTGTTGTGTTGCTTTATCGTTGAATATTGATTGGTTGATATTAACTGGCCACCTTTTCCATTCTTGCTGACCTGAAAACAACAACTAACCGATTAAGAAATTAGAACTTCGTGCGTGAATAGAAAAAATGATGTCAACATAAAATGTCGCTTGGCACGACCAATGCGCTATGCTGTACCAATTACTTTTAATATCTGCAAAATAACGTTTGTGGTCATAGTTGATCATTTTATTTTATGCAACCTGACAATTAATCAACCTAAATAGTAGATTCGCTCAAGTTCGTTTTTTTGTATCATTTTCAATTTTATCATTTAATTTCAAAGTGGATTAATGCATTATTTCGTTATGATTTGAAGTCGTCGTACACCCACAAATGTATTGTTCACTGTTAAACTGATCTTTTTCACTAAATAAATAGTTTTTCGCTTTAAATCAATTAGTTATAATATGCATGTAATCATGAATGATATAAGTATGTGGTCAACAGTATCGTAGAACGTATAACTACTGAATCAAAAAAGGAATACGTATCAATTTGTCTATTGTGGCACAGACTTTTGAGCTAACGGCATAGATGATGCTCGCATACATACAAACTCGCACGCAGTTACGCAAGAACATACATATGTGTATATGTAAACGTGAACTAAATATGTAAACTATTTAGCTGAAATTGTTAATACCGTTTGCCTGAACAGTGTTATTTCATAGAACGTTTCAATTCAAACTTTGCATAGCAAAATAAAAACATTATATTTGCCCCTGCGCAATAAAAACAAACAATAACAAGCGGGATGACTAACAATACTTTGGATACTGTATGATGATTGTGTTCTGCATATCGCGCATATAAAACATAGCATTATGTGAATAAATAGATTAATACATAACGCAGAATTCACACAGCAAAAAGGAAACTGATTCCAAAATACTGACAACACAGTCGTTCTTAACATCAATATATGAAGTGTATTTAAATGCTCCACAGAAATCAAAATTACTTAAAGACAATTATGGTATACATCCTCAGATAGACGTTTGGGCAAACGTCTACGCTACTACGCTACACGCAAGAAGAGGGACCAACGGACGCACGTACGAATTCAGCATAGTCTACACAGCTCCCTTCGGAAGTATTAACAGTTAAAAGATTCAGTAATCATAAATAGATACGCATATGTATAACGTTGCAGTGCATATTTTGTATTAAACATAACAACAACACACACTTACCAATAACTATGAATGACTCTAGTTAAAATCCAATAAGTCAACGAGGTAAACATTTTAACGTTCATCCCCCAGCAGTTGACTAAGACTAGCTAACAGTGCCGGCACGGTATCATGGTGGAGATAACATGTGTTAAAACGAGGTGCGTGAAGTTGGCTCGCCGTTCGACGTTCGACATAAGCACACCATTCAAATTACCGCTTGTCGAGCAGGCTCGGAATTCCAGCTCGACATTTAGTTCGACATTCGGATATAGTGTTGTATGTTTATTTTCGAATGTTAAGCTGGCTCGGCATTCCAGCTCAACATTCAGTTCGACATTCGGAAATAATGTTGTACAATTATTTTTGTTAAAACAAGGTATGTGGTGGTATTCTGCCTTGTAACAAGTAACTGTAATACAAGTTATACACACAGTTTTTGCTTTTCTTTTGATGCAATCTATCAGCAGGTATAGTTGTATTGAAAACGGATCAAATTAATACATAAGTATAATTGAAACACTTTTCGGGAAAGAAATTGCAAATATGGATGATACATACAAATGGTTAAACAAACATTACTGACCGACTCATTTTTTGACATAGTTATGTACACAGTTATATTGTACAAGATACCGTATTTGTGATTTAGATTAAACATGGCAAATACATATAGAATACAATTAAATAACAAAAACAACTAAATACGCATATACTAAGTTGTTGCAATAGTTAGCTTGTAAAAATATTATATAAACATAACAGACATTTCGAGGCACGTTAACATAATTAATATATAGGTTGTACTAAATTGATAACAAATCTTTTATTAAGTAATAACTATGGTAAGGTTTGTAATTGCAATTCTGTACCATGCGAGCCATCCTCTTGAATCCAATACTGTGACAATTTATGTGACAATTAATTAACGATAATGGATGTGTATCTGACAGTTCTAGGTAAACCTATGTTTACACTTTTACTCAGAACAGTATTAATTTAGCATTTAACCTACAATTTAGATCGCGCTATTAAAGAGCGCTTTACATAAATATAGTATACCACTGTAACAACAAATTCGTGTAATACTTAATGCCTGAATTACCTAAAAGTTTGTCATTTGCATTTTTGTTTAAAACCAATGAGAGTGTCAAAAAAGTGTAAGTTTTTTTTAATATATATGTTTTGTATCCATGTAACCAAATGTGTAAAAGCGACACACAACTGTTCATGTCACGAAACTATTATCAAATAAGGGAATATGCGATTCAACTTCGTCGAGAAGATATGAAGTACATTATTATTTTTTAATACACCATATTTGTCTGTTGAAGATATACAGATTTGCTCATTCACATAAATCCGTGTATAAGAAAAGATAACTGATTCATACCAAAACAAAATACACATTTGTATGAAAACACTTGAAATACTCGGTGAAAATGGTTAAAGTGAGATATTATTTAATATGCAGATTTACATACACCATGTAACTAAATTTTATGTGAGACGTATCTTTTTATTTAAAAATAATATTTTCCCTTTACGATAACAACCATCCTAATGGTAAGGGACACTTGTAACCACGATGTCATGTTAAAGTATACTTATCTATTTACATACTGAATTATATTCATGGTTTCCTAACACAACCGGAAACGAGGTCGGTCCGTTTTATTAGGGTCTGTTTGGGATGCCCCAATTTTACGTGTTATAATCTTAATGTTGCAATTAAGGGTACACTAAACAGTATTAGTTAACTGTTTGTTTAACTTAATTGCAGAACTAAAATACATGTATGATTATGAACACGTGCTTAAAATAATTTAATAGTACCAAAATAAATATTTTAAATCTAAATAATATGAAATCAAATACAAATAACAACAGACAGATTTGAACATATTCATTCACCAGTTCCTTTACTTTTCAAACTCCACCTTCCCATGCTAAATGGAAAATGCTTTTCCATTCCATTGATATTGCGATTGAACTATCGAATTGTAAATCATTGTTTTTTGTGTGTTTTTTTTCGTACCGAGACTCAGATCAGACTGCATTGAGCTTACTTAATCCTAAGATTGTCTAGCAATTGAGCCATGTGTACATGAGTATCGACACTTACATTAATAAGTAACTTTTGAGTTTCGTTTGAGTCTGACTCTAAGACTAATACGTAGTATGGTTATTGCAGGATTTAAACATTATCACAATATTGCACGTTCATGACATGTTAAGGGCCCGAAAGCAAGCTGGAAATATGTTTGTTTAGCGAGATATCCGTATAACAGCTCCGCTAAGAAAAAACACAGCGAGTAAAGTACACATATAAAGCGAAGTTAAATACGAAATAAAGGCGTATAACTCACTCTCTCACTGAAATAGTGAGATTCATTTAAAAATTAAACAAAAGTACTTAAGGGTGCACAACGGTTCAAACTACCTGTCTCGGCATGGACGTCGCCATCGTCAGTCGTAACAATCTTATAGTACACAGTAACATATCATATGGAGTTAAAGTAATCATTCATTGATAAGTAGTGCATATGTTCTCTAACGTAATACATAACAGTTTTTGAAAAGACTCGCATTTTTACAAACCTTTATGTTTGGCAATCGGCTTTTATACTGTACTGTATGGAAAACTAATTAAAATAATTCGTCTTGATTACTATGCCTATAATAATAGTTTTCATATAGCAGCAAAGTTAAAAATGAGACCTGTCAGTTTTATATCTGTATAAAGATACATTTATATTGTAGATCAATAAAACAAATGTGGGTAATTGATCATGTAACAAATGCCATAGTTTGCTAATAATATTTGGTAGCTTAGTATATGTTGTATATAAAATGTCAAAAAAATCAATTATACCAGTCTATTTAACATCTGTATAAATTTTCTAGAATTTCACTTTTTCATATTTCAATTACATACCTTTAAGCAGGGAAATAATACAAACTAAAAATAAGACTTTATTTTTGTATCAGACCAATTTGCGGTATGCCTCTTTGATTTAATGGCAGGTTATTGTAATGACACAGTTAACACAAGATGAATGTGCTAAATACATAATGAATAGTGCACGTAGAATGACTTATAAGGCAATCAGCTAATGTATTTAAGAAAAGACAAGCCGGTAATAATTCGCATTTTTTTTTATGACAATTTTTTCTGAAACTTCATAATGCTTATACATTGAATTGCTAGGATATCGGGTTTTGCCAGTATTTGTTAACATTATGGACACACAAAACCTACCATACATGTAATCTTATTATAGATCTTCGATCTGGTTGTAAATATTCAGCTAATTAGATCACATAACATTTTTGAAAATTAAACCAGTCGATCGTAAACTGAAAGGATGCTAAAATTAAACGGCGATACAAGCTTGAAGTTTAATACCACAACAAAACGTAATAAGTAAAACAATTATTAGAAAGACGATGTGTTCGTCTAAATATCTTATTGGCGTAACGATTTCCAAGAAACATGTTTTTGTAAAGTATTGCCAGTGACTGATTTAATAAACAAATAAAGCTTATACATTTTAATATATCCCGCAATCGACCTAATTGCACATGTGTGTGTTTGAGTTCGTAAGGTACCGGCGACATATTTTCACAACACTTAATCTGAAGTATACAGAACTATACTTTTACATTAGTAGCATACATAACAATACACAATAATCAGTGAATATTATGACAAATTAACTTAACATAACGTTTATTCGGCATTAAATAGGATATTGCAAATGTATAGCTTATACACAGTATGTGTTTGAGATAGCAAAGACATGGTACATGTATTTGAGTAGTACAACACAAGAAAATGATGTATACAAATAGTGGGTAAAAAAAAAAGACAAGTCAAAATCATTCAAAGAATAGAATCAATAAGTCATTTACATAATGAATATATAATTTCGGTGGTATATTTCATTTACAAAAAAGAGAAAGTTCTCATTGTGTAAATGATCGATTATATTTTCAATGCTGGATACAATTAAAATTTAAAAAAAAATCAATTACACAGACGTAGTTATTAAGTAACATTATTACGTAATGCTTATGTTAAATTACAAAAAATAATGAGTAGATTTATTTAATCATTAACATTAAACATATGTTTGCTGTCTCGTATTTAAATTGAATATTCTAATTGATAATAAAAACAAAACGAATACCTTTAGAATATTCTAATTGATAATGATAACAATGCAATTACATTTTCAAATTTTGAAAATAATACAAAGAAGTGATCTTCTTCATTACAAATAGTCAACATAATATAAAATAATCGCACAAGTTGATCACTTTTACTCTATCCAATACAGTCATTCGATCTCCTAAATATTTTAAACAGTAGGCAAACATAAATAATAATCATAGTTAATACGATTCACTTATTATTGTATCTGTTTTAATAGACATACAAAAATGGAGGCGTTAACAGCATATATTTTATACTACGTTACATTTTACCTTAGTTTGAGAGAAAAATAAACATATTTTGATAGGTTATTAAGTTCCTTTGTTGATTTTGATGACATTATAATTTCGTATTTGTTCAATGTTGGCCAATTACGAAAGCATGGTTTTAGGTATTGTTGTCTAATTTCTTTATATAGGGGGCATACTAATAAAAAGTGAAATTCGCTTTCTATAGCAATCATATTGAAGTAAATACACTTCCTATTTTCTTTTGGTATGTTTTCATGACGACCTTTTTCTATGGCTAGATTATGTGCAGAGATTCTGAATTGTGTAAGCGATATTCTAATTTTTTTTGTTATTAATGCATTTTAAATATTTTTCCGTTTCAAAGTCATAATTGAAATATCGGTATGCTGACAGTTAATTTGAGTTGTTTATATTTTAGAACCAAGTCTGTATATATATATATATCCAAAATTCGATTTGTTATTATGTTTAGCTCGTATTCGTTTGGGGTATTCGTATGTTGTTGAGTCCATATGATAGCTAATCCAATGTGTTCGAGTAGTTCTTTAATCTGATAAGCCCAGTTCTTGCCGGTATATGTATTATTACGTTCAGAATCGCTCTTAAGCAAATTATAAATAGATTTTGTAAGTATGTTGTTGTTCGGAGCAATGATTTTTACCCAGTATTTAACTTATGTCAATTGGTGTTTTACATACATTGGATATCTGCCTAGTTCCCCGTAAAGTCCTTCTAGGTGTGTGGATTTTCTGTCTTTAAGTATCTTACGAAGAAATTTACAATGAATGCGTTCGATATCTTTTCCTTCATGAAAGCCCCATGTTTCGGCTGCGTAATTTAATTTGGACCCATCTAGATTGTCAATCAGTCTACACTTTTCGTTTATAGTTAATTCCAGTTGATTAAATACTGTAAACAAATTGTGTTATGCGAATTGTGAATTTTGAGCGATATGTTTTTGCGTACGGTTCCAGTCTCCGTTTTTGTAAAGATTTACCCCTTAATATTTAAATGAATCGACAATATCTAATATTGTGTTATTTAATGTAAAATCATATCGTGTATGTCTACCTTTCTCAAAAATCATTATTTTTGTCTTTTTTGTATTAACTGTAAGTTTCCACTCGTTGCAGTAATTTTCCAAATTTTTAAATAGCGATTGTAGTGCGTTAGGCGAATGAGCGAATTTGGATATTTTTCTATATTCTAGTTAATTCCCTTTAATAACAAATGTAATGTCAAAACGTTAAATTCTGCCTTACAAAAAATATGTTTCATGTAAACAGCAAAACAGCGTACAATAAATACATGTATATGCGAATACTACGGACAAAAATAAATACTTTTGAACATTGCATACAAGAAACATGCATACCAAATAACATAATGTATATTTCTCTTTCAAAATAAGCCTTTTTCAAAAATGGTGTTTTTGTCTGTTAATGAATATGAAACAAATTTTAAGAAATGAAGAATTAAATTAGTTAAAGCAAATATAGAAGTTCTTATGGTATTGCATAACAAAACAGTAATTGACCAGATACATGCACATATGTCGAGAATAGCATTCAGATGTGTTATGTTTATCACTGTAAAAATATTCATACTGATGTATAACCAACTAAATTCTGTAACTGTTTTTGTATGCCGTGTTTGTTTGGCGTTACTTGCGTTACCGCTGGGTCCATGTTTAATTAACTTCATAGTAAAAAAAGGATAGAACAATATTTCCGTTGTGCTATTGCACAACTATTGTTTAACAAAACAATGTTGATCGCTTAACTTGGTTTGTATTATTTTTCTAATGACCAAACATATATACAATAAGACGCATGCGTACTG
Source organism: Dreissena polymorpha (assembly GCF_020536995.1). Lineage (NCBI taxonomy): Eukaryota > Metazoa > Mollusca > Bivalvia > Myida > Dreissenidae > Dreissena > Dreissena polymorpha. The sequence continues at coordinate 49,354,580 of NC_068356.1, read as the reverse complement.
AAGAAGTTAGCTACACCAAACGATTACTCAAACTGTTATGATGTGGTTTGTCCAGTAGTTTCCATCGTAGGTGCCGTTGAAAAACGACATCTGCAATGTTCGTATGATGGACATTGTATTGACATTTTATTAAAATGCTATATACTACACTACTATAACTAAACACTTTTCAACCACAAGTACAATAAAAATGTACTTTACAGTATTGAAACATGTATTGATATTATTATTTAAATCCATTTATCAAAACAATTAAAAGTATAAGCAAACAACAGTTTCTTAAACGTAACGAAACGTATGGACAAAATACAAGGACATTATTTTATTATAAACTACTTTTAAACGAATGCCTGATGAGTAATGCTAGCTTTATTGTTTTGAGATGCATACAATTAACAAACAATACGGTGTCAATACAAAACGTTTTTTACAGTCATAAACGTAAAATGCATTATATGTGTACATGAAATTGCATGTTCAAGTACCAAGTTAAGGAAATACATCAATGAAGTTGGTGTAAATTTCTTATAAATAGCGTAAGGAACATGGCATTTACTAAAACCACACAACATACATACGTAGGTTCTGGAAGATTGGGTTCTGGAAGCATTCGAATTCGTCCTGTAAACAAACACAACTACTATAATATGCAATGCAACGATTTAGGCGAATCCGTATTGTTGTAGAAGGCACGTAAATTGTAACCAGTACACATAATGTTTATAGTTGCGTATTAAAAAAGTAGCTCACTCTTTCTATAGCATTTGTGCTTTTGAATTGAAATTAACCGATAAACTTTAACCTAAAAAAACATTACTTTCCATTAACTTTTTGACTTAAAAAGTGTATTTTGTTTTCCAGTATTTTTAGTGTTTCGTTCTTTTATCAGATTCTTAAAACATATATAATATAATTCCAAAAGTAGCCATGTGTGAGCGCCATCCATAACAACGTACATTGACGAAAACTTTAGTACCAATTTACCTTAGCAATAAATTACAAAACAGGGAAACTCGTATAAATCTGGAGAAACCGGTACTCAATTTCTATAACGCATTATAGTTTAGAAAAAATATATGGTCTTACCTGATGCATTTACGTTCGCTGCTGTACAATTGAAGTCTACGACGCTTTCCACGACATTGACACCAATGATTGCTGTGAAACATAAAAAAAAAATACAACTCCTTTCATAATTTAATATTTTTTAACGAACACTTATGTTGGAGACTAGACCTCCATAAGTGCAATGTTGTTTTCGTTAACTGACTATGAATGTTTAAAGTATTTGCTTATTTGACTAGTATCGAATTAAGATATACATCCTACGCAAGGTAATACAAACCAGATAATGAGAATGTGCATACTAGTGCAATTTTGATGATTAAACACTCGATTATTTTACATTCAAAAATCGAATATTTCTTATAATATTGATAGGTGTACATGTACAGCACATGTTTTGTTGACCTGTTCGAAGCAATTGTAATCACAGAGTTACAACATTTGACGTTAAAATGTTATTTTTTGTATGAAATGAGTGACTTCTCGTATGCACATAGTGTCGAGAAACGACACATATCAATGTTTGAACCGAACACAATCAGGCGAGAAATTCTTATTTACCCACGCTAGTCTCTCATTAGAGAAAGTGTCCTATTGCTTGTTCAATACAGTACGATACAAACAACACAGCAAGAAAAATATTGTAATATTAATACATTGATTGCTATTTAAGCTCTCACTGCAAATGTATTACCTATCTTGAATATATGCTGTATTGAGTAAGGATGTAATGATTAAATAACCAATCAATAGACACGTATTATTTAGTGCAGCCGATCTAGATACTCTAGATCGAAACGACTTAATCGGACTTAAAACGCGCGTTTGCATCAAATTTGCCAAGAATTATAACTGACGCTATATGACGTTATTGTAAAACGATGGATGAAACATTACGTTAACCAATAATGATTTGAAGAGTACAGTGTATATCGCAAGGAAATCAACATTATATATATTTCGCGTTTTCATGAAGAAAGTATCCTTCTGTTACTTATTTATTTCTATGAGAAAGGCCAAGTTTGTTCAATTCTTAAATTAATGAACCGCCTCTCTATTCTCAAACCTATACCAACATGATTACTAAAAGCATTACATTTAATAGGTATTCGTTATTTGAGATTAATCGATTTTATTATTCAAGTAATATATATTGTTCAAATATCTATTTTAAACACATACTCAAGATATCACTGGTCTTTTAAAGCTATGAATTAATCTTTTTGTGTATGTCTGTTTCTTGAAAATTACGATTTATGACATCTCCATCTTCTCACCTACAACACATAAATGCCCTCACCATCTATCCATTTAATCAAGCCCTTAAATGATTTATTTTTCCTTATCGTTTATAAAACCCAACAATGTCATCAAACGCATAAAGCCATGCGCGCATGCATATACGATCTAATACTGTACTTCACATATGTTCTCGGATTATAATTATTGAAATCTTGTTCATGCGTCATTTCATTATATAAGCAGACACTATTTTCTTCATATTGTGTTTATACCTGCTGTTGATGAGTTGGCCTGGTTCTTCTCATCAATCCCATTGGTACGCTTTCTATCATCACCTGAGAAATTTAAATTTATTCACAGTTATAATTGATTTGCCAACTAACAGTATAGTTCAGGTTGTTATAATTTATTCTACCACGACACGTTATTTGTTTTCTATATACAGAGAAGAAAAACAACCGTGAGTTATTATCCCCATATACCAACGGAGATAAGTATTACGGCACTTTGCTTGTCCGCGCACTGTTTATGAATGAAGGCGACGTCATTTGATTGTCATTGTTGTGGTGACATCACGTTTTCGCGGAAAAGTGGTGGACGTTCGGTTTATATAATTCTCATTTATAACCTTTAAATAGCGGATAACTTATTAACGAAATCGTGTTAGAATCGAAATAATCGACGTGTAAGCGTTGGCTATTGCGGTAATAACTAACGGCATGTCGTTCCGATGCTAGTTATCAAACCAATCGGGCTACGCCCTCGTGGTTTAATTCCTACGCATTGGAACTCCATACCGTTGGTTATTACCGAAATAACCACCGGGTAAGCGTCGATTATTTCTTAAATATACAACCTGCATATTGCAAAATGTTAAAATAAAACACAAAACATAAGCACATCCTGCCTTGCAGTAAACATAATCTATATTTAGTTGTAAATATATTTAGTTGTAAATATTAAATTTGAATTCCGACGCAAATAGGAATTGCTGAACAAAATATCTGAAATTAAAACACACAACCAACAATAACTACTTAATTACGTGCTACACTCCCAATAAGAGATTATCCTAAACATACTAATGTAGATCAAACAATATACTGTTAAAACTATATAATGCTAGCAATGATTGTAAGAATATGTTGTACTATTAAATTGATAATTTAAAATGAATGAATGATCAAGAAAACTTCGAATACAGTATGATACCTGGTTTATAGATCCCATACTAGTATGAATCAATGAGTTAAACTATACAACTGCAAGAGAATTGGACATTTTATAAAAGAGGGACAGTTTGTGTTTTGTTCTTCAGTATCTCAAGATTTCAATATGCGTTTCATCTTATACATATTAAAAAAGAAACCAAGTATATAGTATTGCGGGACTTGTTGAATCGTTTCCAGTGCATTTTCTTATTAAAAAAATTTATATTGTCCCAGACAACGTCATTATAGCCCAGTATTGATCTTATAATTACTGTTTAGATAGTTATTAAATGCTTTATATAGAGTGTACGTTTATAAAATCATCGTATTATCTGTATCTATTTGTCCAATCCTTTTTAAAATAAATCAGCCTTGCTTTTCCAGAGGCAATAATACAATCACATTAAACTTGAATTTTTGCAATTACAAAGAAAAAGAGAAGGATGACCTAAGGGTTTCACTTTTTTTTAAATTATGAGGTAATCCGGTTTCGTATTGCTACATAATTGATGTACATTGTATATATCTTGTCCGCAATAATGCATGCCCTGTGTTAACGGCATTGTGGCCAGAGATTTATTGGTTTGTTGACAGAATATGAACGCTTGCAAATGGGTTCAGTCCGTTTTAATTATAGATCATGACAATATACATGCTTGATTAGCAGTTTCCCCCGGGAGTCATCTAACGCTTTTAACAGTGAATGCCATTGTTTAGGGTATCTATGATTAGGCATAGCTGGTAACTTACACCAATATTTTATAAATTTGACAAAATAGGTAACACATAATTGGAGACGCCCGCATTCATTTTACAACTTACACAATTCTTTTGCAAAATATGTTATGTACTACTTCAATTGAGTCAATGTATATTCGTTCCCCCAAATCTATGATCCAAAACATAGAATCGGTTTTAATATAATATCGAACAATATAATTAATTCGTTATTCGCGAACTACCCAAATGGTTTTGTGTAATTGTGAGTAACAATAATAGCGGTTTGTGATTGTGAACTTAGCTTTTCATGTTGAGCGTTCCGAGTTTTGTGTAAACATTCATCTCATTCTTTTATAAATATAGGTAGTATTCATTCTTGCCTTAAAGGCTCCCTATTTATTTATACAAGTACTTCTGTTTTGTTGATTAATGGCAATTCAAGTTAAGGTGCAGCATTCGCCAATAACGTCCGATTGCTGTTGTAATTGTATTGCTGTTTCGGCACAACTGGCCACATCATCGGTGAACATAAGACTTATAATATCATGAATTGCATTAGGTATGAATATGTAAGATCCACCTTTTTTGCGTAGCATCGTATATAATTCATCGATAAACGTTGTAACAATCATCAGGCTTGTTTTATCACGTTGCAAATAGATCTGTCTGAATTTGTGTGTGTTTTTTTATCAGAGAAGATACATACATAAAGCTGGCCAATATACCATTTAAGATAATCCAAGGTCTTAAAAACCCTTCTTTCGTTGTGTAAGAGAAAGGTTGACCTTGTCACATAATCGTTCATAGTTCATGGACGACACATAGTTACTAACAATGTTCATAACTCTTAAATTACCGGTGTGTAGCCTATCATTCGATATCTCGTCATGCGCGCATTGCCAAGATAACGAGATTTGCATTAACTACCATTTTCTCGTGTCACGCATGGGACAAGTCGGTCCCTCCCTATTATGTTGGTTTCTCTGCATAATTTAGGATAAAATATTCAACAACACCATGTATCAGTGTCTAGTCCAATTTAATGTCTAACATACTTAATATGTTCGGTTATACAAATACAGTCTGATAGCTACATGATCGTATCTTTCTCGATCCGTACGCTTCCAAGTCTAAACGCTAACTGAACTATTCCCCTCTAACAATTGCCCCATGAAACTCTGTTATGAATCCCATTGGTCAGTGTTCTATGCGTGTTTATTTCTGATTAGCTGAATTACAACCTAGGACTGGAGAAGTCACTATTCAAGTATGCACACGCTAATCAGCATTGTGATACCAATAAATAATGCAAATACAGCCCAAGGCTTGTGTCAACAGCATCGTAACCCCTTTGTTGTTAAACATACACCAGATCCAAATATTTAATCTTGTTGATATACTTTTCAATATTTCGTACATAAAGAAAACCCAAATATTTCACTTAATTTCCTATCATAATGTGACAACCTTATGTAATCGTACACTTACTTAAACCCGATTACACTATGCGATGCCTTGATGTAAGCTGCGTAAAGATGACGGACACATATCATGTGCCTCTTAAGCGAAACAGGAATACACGTAAATGCTTTTTTTTTATAGATTATCATTTTTTTCCAATGCTGTGTCTTCGATATGAAAGTGCACGTCGCTACGGTCAAGGTTAAAATATTGATAAGTGTTAGTAGTTGATACAAGTTGTAAATGTATAGTTATTAGTTGGAAACTATGTGTAAGTATTGGGTAATTTTTTATAAATTGATTTTAGGATTAAATATATTTGCTAATGCCGATTGTAGCGTGGTTATAGAGTTCGAAAGTCTGAATAGGTAAAGATCAATGAATGTATAAGTATTACATATTGATAATTGTCTAAGTGTTGGAAATGAAAAATATATAATAAATAAGTATATATCAAAGTTTCAGGTAGCTAAAGTTTAACACATGCACTTACGCGCTAGCAAAGGAAACCAGTGAGAAAAGACATAATGTTTTTAAACAGGTTAATTATTCGGTCACAATGACATATATATGTTTATCTTGGCAACCAGTTCGGTTTACTAGGTCAGCGTGTTATGTGTTTACGGTGGTGTAATTGGGGCGTTGGTGTGTGGTGGTTTTTATTAATTGTGAACACTCAGTTGTTGCTAAATTTAAGGAAATAATGCGGAATAATCTGAAATGTTTGTGATTACAAATAACACCAAAACAACGTTAGTTTTGTTGTGGAATTGAGATGTATTGCGTAATATATGAAGATTAATTATATAATTATGAAAGCAAAGTAGGGTTAGGGTAACGTTCGAGATATATGTGATTCAAGTTGGAAACAGCAAGATAAAATTTACAAACAAGGGTGTGTGATTTAAACGTAGCATAGTGAAAGAGGTTTAATGAATATTTACACATATTAAGAGTTGTTAGTGCTAGTGTGTGTGTGTAAGTCAAAGCATTGTTTATATTTATAGTGGATCATATGTGTTAAAACTTTATAATATACATCTGACTTTGTTTTGACACATAAATTGCAATGAATTAGAACCGCGTATATTTTAAATATAATTATATTTAAATAAGCTCGTTTTTTGAAGGTTCGAATAACAAATTTTAATGTAAATTGAGGCATATGCATTACAAAGTACTGGAACTTATTTCAAGGGGTTTGAATAATTACATGTTCACAGTTTGGTGAGTAAATGACCTTCAACCGGTATAGTTCTATACGTTCGAAATGAGCATATTTCTATATGGAAATTGTAATTACTTAATATATAACAGTATAAACAATAGCATTTCATACACTTTCTGTATGATTACAAGAATAAGTAAAATACATAAAGAAGTGAAACATCCTAATAAAGCTAAAGGACATATTATGTGAGTAGAATATGAACATGTCTATACAGGCAATATGTAGAATAATTATATCAAACACTAGTTGCATTTTTGATTGAGACATCCATTAGCAATTGTTGTAAACAAAAAAAAACGTTTATAAGTGTACACGGATTGTTAATGTTTCGATAGAGAAACATTTAGAGTAACTATACATCGAAAAACATAATAATCTTCAGAAATGGATGTAAAGATGTATTGAGCAAGAGCAACACAATAACTGGTTAGGGTCCATATTGAAAGTAAGATAGTGGTTAATGAAGGTCACTGTATTTAAGTAAATTTTAACGCAATTTCATAAAAATTAGCCATTCACTTATTCAACAAATTCATTAAGCTAACATACGAGAAAGTTACTTATTAAGTTATTAATGAATAATATGTTTTTAAAGCACGCATGCACCATTTCAGTATTTAGATCAAATTTAATTTTCATATTGACAAATCACATATTTCATATCATGCACCATCAATATTCATTATACTCACAAGATTGCGTTTTATCCATTATTTTTACAAATATTGTAGCAAAACCCCATTGTTAATAGACACTATCTACGAGCATAGTTCAGAATGCATACATGTAATAAATGGTATAACTTATGTATATTAATTATTTAACGAGCACTAACTGATCATATATTTCCATATAAAAATATTTACAATAGTATTGTTTGGTACTTGATGGTTTAATTATAATTCCATCATGATTTATCGAGGCATCTAGGTATAATTTGTTTTATAATAGTTGAATGAGTACAATTTTTCAGTCCTTTCCTGTAAGCATACACATATGCTCATTCAATGATTATAAAACAATCAAATTAGGTATATTCGTATCTAAATAAAGTTGAAAGGACACTTCTTGCTTAAAACATATTTATAGTCAAAATATTTATTAAGTTGTTCAGTTCATATCTGAAGTAAATGCTACAATTTCCATTTTTATAGCAGCCAAAACGTTCAAATATTGTTTAGAGTTACCTTCGCATACACATGTTATATTTCTTATGGCCACGTTTGTAAATTGATAAATTTGTTGAATTATGTTGTGTGATCGGTTGTTGTGTTTTATAATTCTTATATAATAAAGTGTTCATCATGATTAATATATAAAATTGTGGTATTTATTTCAAAATAAATCATAGTAGATAGTTTACATATTGAAATGTATATTGGTGCGTTTGGATTTGTGTTTGCTCGTTTTCAATGTAATGTTTGACCTAATTAGCTACGTACCTCCGTATTTTACATATCCTCACATTCAGACACGTACCTGAGTCAACATTTGCTATATAGCTGAATCAAGATGTGTGTCGCGGTCATGCCCAGAAAAAATAATGTTTTGATGAGGTTCATTGTAGTGTATTTGCAAAGAGCTACCATATTATTATATATGTTTAGATTACATTCACATAAATTAGAAGGGTTAACCTAATTTAGAAGGTTTTTTACGATAAAGTTTACTATATGATGAGGTATAGGATTTGTATTGAAGAACAACCTTATGTAGTTTGAGTTTAATCAAGTACACTTATCACCATATATTAGTGTATGTGTATCGCTGTAATGAGTCTTAAATAATACAAATCCATATATCAAATTTGATGTGAAAGGGAATGTACAATATACTTATAGAAATGTGTCATTCGTACTGTTGCCTTTCATTTAATAAACAATTACAGTGTATTATTGTAAACGTTCCGTAATATATGCGTAATAATTATTTTGCACTCATAGTTAATAAATCTTAAAAATACAGTTACAAATATAATTGAACTCAATTTATTTTAACGGCTTAACACACCGGAATAGACACATATAAGTATGATTGTGTTTGCTTGACGTTTACTACTTAAAGTACACGCAAAATATTAAACCACCATATCACTTTTCATTGACACATGTGCGAGTTCATAGGCTCGTTGTACAAATGTAGTGTCACAAGAACAAATTATATTCATGCTTTCAATATCATCGAAAGTATTCAAGAATTGCCAGTATATTCGTATTTAACTCGATTTTGAAGGGAAAGTCATTTATTGACCCATCAGTTAATATAAACGATAAGCACTGTTAGTTCTGTTATGCTATTATACGGACATGCTTGCACGTATATAACGCTAAAACGTTCATAGCACCATTATGATCAGTCACAAGCTCATTTGTAAAACAGAAACTAAAAAATATTAATTTCGTTTTTGTAAAACTTGCAAAGTGTATGTTAGAAGAAAACGCGTTTTTTATTTGGGCGAAAATCGCTTTATTTGCTCATACATTCACGCGAACGACAAACATAACCGTTTATGAGAGATAAAAAAAATCAAGAATCAGGAAACAACTTGCCAGACGTGTCGGCCATATTGGTTTGTATTGCAGTGTATCTATTTTCGTACTTCCGGCTTTACAGTCTATTTTTGGCTTGTGCAATGGTCGTACTGTTATTTATATCGTATGAACTTGCAAAACCAATATATGTATTTTAAACGAATATTTTAGTAAAAATCATGCATTTTATTTTTTGAAATATTAAACAAAAGTAATAATGCTTCATTTACGATCTTATGATATCATGTTTGATCAATGTCACTCTTTTATTTCAGTGCCAATTTCGTTCCACATTTTATAAATTATTTTTTTAATAAATGTATATACCCAAGATACCATGATTTTTTGAAAGCAAAATTCCAATATTTTAATTGATCATGATTAAATATCCGCTAATACTTAATAAAGTTCCAATTAGTATATACTGGAAACTGATTAGTATTACTAATGGATTATTTGCCTATCAACAAACTTACTAAATAATTATTTATTAATTTTTCACTTTGGTCAAATAACTTACATTTTTTTAAGACATTACACATACACAAATAAACAAGTCCACTTAAAGCGTTCATGAACAATACATACAAATATATACTACTTACTGGCCGAAAATCGTCATTAACACATTCCTCCCTAGATACCTCATATAAACACTAATTAATTTCATTTCTGCCGTATTTATTTCGTTCTATGAACTATTGTTTAACAATCTTTCTTGTTGACGTCCATGTATTGAAAGTAGGTCCCAACCAATAAATGATCCTTCTTTGAGTACGTTCTCCAATAATGTTTAATCAATATGTGCGATTCTCCTTATCGATCTTATAAGTGCACAGTAAGTTTATACCCGTTTTTAAATATAAATCTTCCAAACTGTTTACCACATAAAATAAGACTTCTAGCGATTGTTAAATTAAGCTTTTACATTATTTTCAAACGGGCATGTTTCAGTAACGTTAGTATAGGACGAATAGAAAGATATAGAACATATTGTCACATAAAAGAAATCGAATAAAAATGATGTTTATGTTATGTTGATGTTTGTTTTTGTTGTTAAATTGCGTACTTCCATAAAAATTGCGACGTGTTAAATACTTGTTGAGAGATTGACAAAATAACAATTCTCTAAATGGTCGTTTCGGCACAAATTTGGAAATAAAATAACACTTCAAACAAGCCATTGCTATTGCTCTCAAAGCAATAATGCATAATTAAAATACTGATTCAATTTTTAGTAATTATCATTGAAAATGGTTGAAGTTATTAAGTATTACAGACCCGCGAAACGACTTGAATGTTTGGAGTGTTGCGTTCGTTAAAATGTGTGATAGCAGTTTTGATCGTGTATATAGATTATTAAAAACATGGCATTTATTTATCTTGATGGCGGTAGGTAAATGCACTAGCTTTCTATTCAATATGTAAAGTGTGCCTTCTATTACACTATATCTCTTTAGCCCGCTGTTTTGGTTAGGCTTCCATTCTAAAACATTTATCGATAGTCCCTTTAAAAATAGACAACGGAGTATTCGATCGATGCGTATCATCTGCTTTAGATAAACTAAAACCCGTAGAACTTTACCAATACATGTATCTTATTTAAAGATCCGTGATTTAAAATCATAAAGACTCGACATACCATACGGTATATATCAATTGACATTTCTTAAATATGTAAGTGATACGCATGTACTACAAGGATTATTGAGAATCCCAAGCTTTAGCAGCATACACGTTTACAATGATTGTAATAGTAGCAAACAAGACATTAATCCAAATAGAACTATATATATATATTACGAGTACGTTAACAATTGTAAGAATAAGTAGTATAATTTTGATGATTATAAACAGCCTGACATGTTCAAGAGCGTGTTTTTCTCATTCGTATTGTATCAAAGTGACTAACATATAATGCATCTAGGGTATAGACCTAATCTACCATATATTCCAGCTTTTCGTTTTGGTACAATCTCAAAAGTAAAAATCATTTTCAGTTCGTTTCTTAGCTGAGCTATAATTGTCTGCTACCGTTATTCCCAGACCACATTTCAGTTTCAAATGCATTCACTTTTCGGAAACAATAGGGAACAGTTATCCATCCCTATAAATTGCAACTAGCGATAACTGTTTATTTATTTATCTTGTCTTTGAAACCACATCTTTGTTTTCATTGTGTGATATTGTTTATTTAGTCTTATTATATACCGCTGTGTTCGGATTAGTCTATGATTCGTTTCTGCTTGGGTCTATATGACTACAATAAAACAGTCATTGTCGCTATCTGTATTGATTGAGCCGTGTGCAGCTAAATACACTACGTTTGAAATCCATAGCATACGTATTTGGAAGTCCCACTTGGCGCTGGAATGTTGATTTTTAACACAATTACTTTGCAACAATAAAACGTAGCACTGGGATAAACCTTTAAAATATTGTCACTACCATAATTATATTCACAAACATACCATAAAAATAAACATATTTTCTTACGGGGTGATGGACTAAATATTTTTTCAGTAAAATGAGATAATTTCAATATGTTCACTTCTAGAAGCAGTGGATAACATACGTGTTGTCTCCCTTACTTATATATTTTACGGTAATACCCAGGGAGCAAAACAACATTTTTCCATATGTGTGTGCTAAATATAAACAAGAAAAAAATGCTCCAAAAATACACGCATTAGCACCTTGTTCGAATTGATAAATTGACGATAAAATACGCACACAACAACACACTATTTGCAATAAATGACATTGAGTATAGTAATGAAAAATATTTACCCCACACACTTAAGTCAACGCAGATGTTTCCTTTAAACCTGGTTGAATACAGTTTATTAAAAGCTGAAACGCAAGTCTCGTATGCGTACATATTACCATTAAACGCTAAAATATATGATCGTGCTAAATAAGTAAACAAATACGTTCCTTTTGACATAGATTGACATACCGACGTGCAAGAATCAATCGCGTTTAGTGAGACAATATCATATATACATACGGGGATAATGTATTTAAAAATCGTCTTCACGTTTTATCTTTAAATTGACAATTCAAGGACAGTATATCAAAATGTACTAAAGGAGTATAAGTAGCTTTTACAAACGAGCAGAATCATATTTTAGACGTATATGCTCCTATTATTTGAACAGTGAAAATACATATAGTGTTGTTGTTTTTTATGTTTTTTGTAACATTTTATATGTTTAATATCTGTTAATAAATGCATTTACCGCTTATCAAATGTTCTCCTTAACAAAATAACATTATAAGCAGTATTGTCCTATATACCAGTTTTAGTGGTGTCGTGTGTTTCATATGTGAAATCATGCTATCATCGAATTATTTATGATGCTCACAAATCACAGACATACAACGCTATGAACTCTAGTCTGTTGTGTTATTCAAGCAAGAACAAACATGTTTATATCCGTAATACACCTTGAGCTGCATATTACTCTATTCCATCCAAGGGGAAATTTCAGGTTACGTTTTGTTAACCGTCTGGGTAGTTGGAATTCCTTGACAAAATTTTGCAAAATTATGTTGAGGCTTTTCAGAGTTATTGACTTTAAAACTCAAGCCCCCTTATTTTGCCCTTCAATTTGAAATACTACTTCTATTTATTATTTTTTAGCTATAATCGTGCTAAATATCTGATTTACCATCTTATTCTATCAAATTTAGACTCTGTGATTGATAAATCGACTTTCATAGTGTATTATCATACGCCAAAGTCTAAATATCAACTGTTTTTTATAAAAATCACGTCTCCTTTGTTTTGATATGCACACTTTATTTCTAGATTCTTTGATCAATTTTGGTAAGTCATCAAGACATCGTTGTGCTTTTCAGAAATTAGTGATTGTTTAGCAGAAATATGATGTTCTGTCAACACATAATCTCTTCTTTCTGTAGGGTATGTACTGATTGGAATGCAAGTAAATGCATAACACCTCAGATTGGTGTTGACCAATTTTATCAATTGGCTCTCTTTTTGTTCCAGGGGTTATTAGTATGTTTCCATTTATATCGCTGCCACTGTATATGTTTATCCAAGAAAATGTCATCGCTATAGAACATTGAAATAATATAGACAACCGATTCACTAGTAATTTTCATTTGAACTTAGAATGTGAATAAGAACACAATATTTTCTGCACAAGGAAACACAGTTTTTGTGTGCAATACTGTGAGTCTTTTGCGAAATTGTTATTTAAAATACTAATTTAAAAATGTACAATCACAAAGTAAAGCGTTCTCTTCTATATGAAATTAATGTTGGGAGTAAATTATATGCAGTCAGAACAGAAATTTTACTTGGACAAATCAAATATTCGCTACATGTATTATTTCATATTTTATTACGGCTTTCAATTCAGAAAATCGCCAATATACGAAATCTATGTTTCTAGTTATATTGTGTCTTTTTAATGAAGTACAAAAGTATTCAAATAGTACTACTACTAATGCCTGTAAAGTGGTACAACTTTCCTAAATTACCACGTTTCAGAAACTTATTATGACAAAGCCAAGTATCTTAAAACAATCAAAAAACCTAAAATCTAACCAACGATACATGATGCGAAACTATGTATTGTTCACGTTTAAAGTACAGTTACGAAAGATGTACATCCACTGACAGATTAAAGTTTCCAAAAACTTCATGATGTAGAAAATATAAGATCACCATAGAGAACCTCAAAACATACACTAAAACAATTGACTAGTACATTTCCATACCAAATGGATTTTGAAAAAGACATGGAAAACACGAACGATGTTACCAGTTGTTCACCAATCTAAGTAATGTTCCAAGGCGGGTATATTCATTTCCTGATGATGATGACAATCAGCCCTTTACATCAAAGTACAGGCGTATGCCCTTACATGTAGATGCTACCGGTAGACGTTGCATGTTTTTACAAAAGTATTATCAAAGTAAAGCTAGCAGCTTTTCAAAAGTCTGACCATCAGATTTATGCAAAGAATGGTCTAGTATATCTTATAACACTCATGACTCTTGGCATTTCATACCCAGGTGCCAGGGAACTGCTTGAAAAAAATGGATTCCGTATTAGTCGATCATAATCTCCTAAATCAAGGAACCCAGAGGACATAACAATAGTTGCAATAATTAAACTCTCAGCTTAATAACCCAAAGGCTTGATGAGAGTAAATCCGCCGTTTATTTCCAAAGGTGCAAAATTGTACCACCGCTGCAAACGCTATGGAACTCTGATACTAAAAAACATATCAACGATTACCTGTCTAAAGCACAAACTCATGCAAATTATACTATTAAAGCAAGAAATAATTGTTTTTATTTATTTTGTTATTCTTTCGTACGCTCTATCCACTATTGTGAACTGTTGTAATGTTGCCGACAAAAAGTGTCGCTATCGGTTAGGTCGCAGTACACCAATATTTTGCACATGTGATATTTGATTTAGCCTTAATCGATAACGATGTCGAACAGTCGTCAAATATTAACAATGTTCTTAATTTCATAATGACATTGTTAGCAAAAATAGTGTGTTGAAATATCGTAGTTATAATAAGGCACGAAATCCGAGCGAAAAACTGCGATTGTGTTTATGAAGGAGTGCATATGAAATCGCAGAGCCGCCATAGCAAACATTATCAACGGCTCTGGGAGTACGTTAATATGGACTAAACATAATAATTGACCAAACAGTTAGCAGAAACGCAACACGACATGGTTGCAGTATTCGGTTAAGCAAAAACTATTTTGCCTACTATTGCTGGCCATAATTACACAGATAACTTGAACCATTGAACCATCTCTACTTTAGGATAGTGAAAGGTATGTTAAGGAAGTAGTGGGTGCACTATGCAACTTTACAAACCTATTCGATGTGGACAATACAATGGATGAGTTGTATTATTTATCATCTGGTGTTCCAGCCACAACTGAAGCAGCTGCCGACCTACTTGAGGCATAATATATTAGAAGAGCTGCTATTTAAGCATTATTTTTTGATTGTCTACTTGAATTCAGTGTCTTGTTTCATGATCCTTTCAAGCGAAAGAGACTTACGACAGTAGCTACATCATAAATGAGTAAGACAAAAAGAAGTTATAAGTAAAACAACTTAAAGTTAAGCTGATCGCAACATTAATCCATTATTGATCCTTCTTTTAAGTCAGCATAATATTGATCTTAAACGGACACTTTCTTAGCCCATGTTTTCATAATCTTGGTGTTTGATAACAACCGATGGCATGCCAGTGAAAACAGACAAAGAACAGTTTTTTATTATATGTAGACTAATTTTGAAACAACACCGTTAAGTCAAAATGATGATGTTGTCAGTATTGTTGATGGAAACGCAGTGCTACACAGCCTATTGTCAGTGTCTAAAGCCTTGGACATGCTATTTGGTTACCTTTACAAGTGTGGTCGTGTTGATTTTGTCACGGGTACCTACTTTTAAACTTCTGTCAAATCATTTGAAAGAAAACGTCGATGTACATCACTAACATATTTATTATCAGTTGCTAAAAACAAATGCCAAAGAACTGGAAAAATATACTTTTAAATTATTATAACAAAACATTGCTCTTAAAATTATTATTTGAACAATGGAGAACTGACAAATATGCGGAACAACTTAAGGATCGCCATTTTTTCTCGGTGAACGATGCTGTCTGCTTACGAGCCATTACGGACTTATAACCGATATAGTTCCAGACGAATCTATTTTTGTCTCAAGAGGAAGAAGATTTAAGAATGACTGCATGTACATCGATGAACTTTAGCCGTACATCATACCATAATTGTGAGATCGCTCGATATAGATGTTTTAGTGCTTCTTGTAAGATAGTTACCACCCATTGAGCGTTAAATACTTTTTGACAACGGAACTGAAAACAAACAAAGACTCATCAACACATTACTCAGATTTAAATAAGCTCTGGTTAGATACATTTTGTTAGAGAAGTGAAGTCATGAGTAATACTTTTAACTCATGCACCACTATTGACATGAGTTTGTTTCTTTCACGAAAAGGAACACTTAACATGTACACCTGCACCCGATTGTATAAACGCTGGTTAAAGTTACCGTTCGGTAACATTCAAACCTTGGTAAGTTTGCGGTTATTCAGGTATAGTAACCTTCAAGGTAACTCGATTGTATAAACACGATATACCGCAAAGTAACCTAACCGCGCATAGTGGAATTTAACCACCGGTAACTTTAACCAAAACATTCCCACAATGCGTTTTCTAATGACGTAATTTTCGCGCGAAGTGTCACGCTTATAAACAGCGACATGTATTTTTTTTTTATCAAATTCATTAACAAATGAATTCACAATGAAATAAAGTGTAAATTTTAACTATGAGTTCATCAAAATGACCAGGGACAAATCGATAATGACAAATCGATAATGATGTCGGGATTTGCATCATTTAGCGGAAACCCTGGTGCTTCCAAACTGCAAGAGAGTGCTTACAAAGACGTCTATTCTTCTAGTTGTTCTAGATGTAAATTAAAAATTAAACATGGTCGTCGTAACATGCTAGACTATTCTTCTAATTTGGCTTATGTTTACAATAAACTTACTTACTTTCTTGTGCAATAAGGGAATTTACCAAATACAAATGAAACATTGTTCAAGTTTGAATATATCTTTGTATGCAGAAATCTGCAAATGCAACCGAGTTCACCAACGGCTATTATTTGTGTCGTGTTCTGAGAAAACTGGGCATAATGCATGTGCGTAAAGTGTCGTCCCAGATTAGCTTGTTAAGTTCGCACAGGCTAATTAGGAACGACACTTTCCGCCCAAAATTGATTTTTGCTAAGAAGGGACTACATTTTAACAAAAAAAATGTCATAAAAGCGGAAAGTGTCGTCCCTGATTAGCCTGTGCAAACTGCACAGGCTAATATGGGACGACACTTTAAGCACATGCATTATGCCCATTTTTCTCAGAACACGACACATTTGATAAACTGCTCCGGTTCATTTTAACAGCAGTAATGTACATAAAGTACATGACGTAGCGTGTGACGAGGAAGAAAGTTTATTGAGTTTTCATTTGAATATAATGATATGATGGCATAAGGGTCTTTATTCCACTATGCTAAATTAATTATCAAAGACCCTAGATGCAAACTCGTCAATTATTGAATTAAATGGATTATTTATGGATTTTAAAGGATTATTAAAGGTAAGATACTAGTTCGAACGTGTTTTGTTTTTGTTTGTACTTTAATTGTTCCCTGTTCTCGAAGAAATGATTTTAACATGGGCGCCATTGATGCATCGGATCACACACGGCATACCCATAACAGAATATAAGAAACACGTTCTGTGCGCCCTAAACTCGTGTTCGAAGTCGGAAATCGTATTGCCCTGTAAATTAAGTCAAATAAAGTGTCAGTCGCTGCAATTTTGTTGTTTACTCGGCGAAATTGTGAAGGTCGTCGATGGTTAGCTTTTATGATGTCGCGCGCCGCGGCCATTTTGTGTAAGTTATCTCTCGGTAACTTGTACTTACCCAACTAGGGAAGCAGGGTATGTTTTAACTGGGTTTTAACCAATCGGTATAACTAACCAAATTTTATACAAACGCTTACCGACCAGTAACCAACATGTTACCGACTTTTAACCGCCGGTATGTGGTTAACCGCCGGTTTAACTGTTTATACAATTGGGTGCAGACGTGATAATTACCAAACATTTATTTGGTTACATGCCCATTGGAAGATATCCCCACTTACCAGATGTTCAAAAAATAGTGGCTGGACACTTGGAACAGATGACATCGAATATGTATTGACTGATAGTTACAGTTTCTCCACTGAGCTAGTGCTCTTAACAAAGGTGAAAAATGATAAAGCCAATCAGAATAAGGGTGAAAATGATGACAGTATTGAACATGACAATTTGAGTGATGTCCTGTTTGATTATCAGTGGTATAACTCTTGTGTCCTAACTATGAAAAAAAGGCACATAATTAGTTAGACTTTGATTTATAATAATACTAATGATAATAATAATAATAATACCAATTCTACTACTACGAATAATAATAATGATAATAATAGTATTATTATTTATTATTATTAGTATTTTGGTCATTAAAACACTAATAATCATTATACTGATAATTGTAACTCTATTTTAGATGATACATTTATCAGGTTATAAATATATACCATGTGAAGTATTATTCTGTTTATTATTTCTTTTATTATTAGTATTATTAGTATTATAACTATTAATGTCATTATTAGCATCATGACCAATTATTATTACATTGATGATTGTCATTATTGTATGAAGCTTGTTAACAATTTGTTTGATATAATAATATGATAATGATCTGACATAATATGTTTGGCACACAATAAGTACTTTAAAGGAATATGTTAGTAATCATAAACAAATATTTGTAAAGTATATATATTTCATAAATATGATTAATATTAAATATCATTATATAAACATAGGATGTAGGCTTTAATGATTACAATGTTTTTGTACAATGATGTTAAGATACGTAGTTTTCTTTAAATATTTGTCATGTGTATGTAAGGTAATATAAACAAATGATTAAAAACGATTTACACTTATAACAGGGTCTACAAAATTCACCAAGGCGTTCTTGGCTCACGGCCTATAATGTCGTCATTTTGATTGTCTTTTATAATAGAGGCCTTGATAAAAGAACCCATGTCTTACATAATTCATAAACCCTCTTTGTTCTATCTGAAAATTATTGTCCTAAAGACTTAAACTAATTTCACGAAACGGCGGATGTTGCCATCATAATCTCGTTCTCATTAATTACTAATCAGGAATGAAATAGTTGTGCACTGTCCAATTCAGCATTGCTATCGAAATGAATGAAATTATCGCGTGAGCGGTGTTACCCTTTTTTTGATTTTGGTCAATTACTTATAAAAAAACAAAACTCTATGTATAGACTATTAAAATATATACGAATTCGCGTAGTCGATTGGGTGATCTTCAATGTTCGTAAACGCAAAATGCCAATTACCCCACGGTATATAATAAAGTGACAACAAAAACATTAAATTTGGTATCGACAACACATAATTACCAACCTTATCTTTAATTCCACATATTTATTATAGTTCAATTGCATCAAATGCATTAGGCTTATTTAAAAGCTCTCGAGTCCGTTTCATGAATACATTCAGTATATGTTTTATGTGTAAGAGATCACATTAATGCTCATAATTTGGAATCAAACCACTTACCTACCGGTCGTAAGCGCGCACCCTTTTAATAACGCCTCGGTGAATTATGAAATCAATGACTTAGGAAAATGAAATAGTTTCCTATTTATTGTCCATAATGTATATGATGACTTTCTGAAACAAATAACATTTATTAAACACAACTTAGCAATTTAGTTTATTCGAAAATCGGTTTTATATTACCAATGATCAAGTCGAAATTTTCACTCAATATACAACGAGTCGACTATTCTCAATCTCCGTACTAATTGTACCTTTCTTTATGTGTTAAATATAATTATATTTCCAGTTTCGATAAATTTTCTTGTTCGCCGTTGTCTGAACTGGAATTGTTATCAATTGAATGTCTATTTCGCCGTTGAGCTATATGTTACGTGTAATTTTCGTGCATGTCGACATACAAGCAAATACTAAATACAACATATGAAGTTATTTGATGCTGACTGCTCGTAAACATATACTATTATAAGTAGATCTTAAAAATACTTTTACACATTACGTGATATGTTACGGTTTAGTGGTTTAACGAAACGCCGTATAAATATGATGTATAGCTTTGTCTTGTCGTGAGGTTTACATTTTGACTGTTAACAAAATATGTTGTTTTTTTCCATTTACTTTTGAATCCGACAGTATAAACTACTACAACTATAACTATGACTTCATCTTCTTCTACCACTATTATTGTTTATCATTCGACTTGACGAGGACCACTTCTATCATCTTACCAAGGGTTGTTTGCATTGGATTTGTCTGGGTGTGCGCAGATGGTCGCTGAGTCCGACCTTGGCTACGAATACTGTTGTTCAAAATGGTGAATGTCCCCAGGAGGTTTGAAAGCCAGGGCATTTCTATTTTTCCTACTTTTTCTATTTGTCAGTGGTTCAATTCGCCTTATACGTCGTTGTGCCTGTGCGATAAAAAGAGCCAAGTGGCGCGATCGATTATGAATTGTTCCCAGGTGTGTGGGTAGATGACAAAGGCCCTCAGTGAAGCTTTGATATTTTCTTGTAATCGTTTGTTTTGCCCACCGTGGGACCGCCGGTCATGCTGCAGCTCGCCATACAACAGTCTTTGGGGTAGCTTTTTGTTTTGCACACGAGCTGCGTGTCCGCCTTGCGAAGTTGAATCCTCAACAGGATGGTGAGACATGTCTTAAGTATCTCTAATATATGTGTGGAGTTTTGTCCTGCCACTTGAAGCCGGGTAATTTCCCGAGACTTTATGTCTGTATGTGGTACAGTTTCCATGCCGAGACGTTGATATACTGTTCGTATTGAACAATTTAATAGCAGCGTTGCACTTATTGGTGATACATACGTTTGTGCAGGCGCTGCAACCATGTAACCACAGCGTTGCCTGTCGGCTTCCGCAACATCTGTAAGGTCACGGTCATCGACACAATTCATATTTTGATGTTGTCTATATAAACCGTAAGTCGCCGAAGATAGGTCAGATAACCATATATGCGGTCTTTTAGTTTGACACCAACATCAGTATCTCTGACGCATTATGGGAGGCATGAGGTTGAATAGAGTCGGGGTATGGATACAGCCTAACGTGACCCCATTGGTAGCTGGAAATCGGTCAGATGTATATTTGCTACCCTGCACTATGGCCTGCTGCACCAGGATTTCTTTGGATATCCATATTTCACCATGATCTTCCACGAACCAAATCTGCCGATAGTGTCTAAAGCCTTAGTCAGGTCGAGATAAGTGGCTGATATTTCAGAGTTTTGTTCCTGATCCTTTACTTTGAGCTGCCTTGCGGAAAACACCATTTCGGGTATACGTCGTTGACTTTCAAGTTGGAGCCCTTCGTCAAGGTAAGCTATGAAGCGATTTAGCAAATCCTGAAAATCATCTTTCCTACAATGGGAGCAGCGTTGCACTTTTTGGTGATACCTACGTTTGTGCAGGCGCTGCAACCATGTCACCACAGCGTTGCCTGTCGGCTTCCGCCACATCGGTAAGGTCACGGTCATCGACACAATTCATATTTTGATGTTGTCTATATAAACAGTACGTCGCCGCAGATAGTTCAGATTACCATATATGCGGTCTTTAAGGTTGACACCATCATCAGTATCTCTGAAGCATTATGGAAAGCATGAGGATGAATAGTGTCGGGGCACGGATACAGCCCTACGCGACCCCGTTTGTAGCGGGAAATCGGTCAGATGTATATTTGCTACCCTGCACTCTGGCCTGCTGCACCAGGATTTCTTTGGATATCCATATTTTACCATGATCTTTCACGAACCAAATCTGCCGATAGTGTCTAAAGCCTTAGTCAGGTCGAGATAAGTGGCTGATATTTCAGAGTTTTGTTCCTGATCCTTATCTTTGAGCTGCCTTGCAGAAAACACCATTTCGGGTATACGTCGTTGACTTTCAAGTTGGAGCCCTTCGTCAAGGTAAGCTATGAAGCGATTAAGCAAGATCCTGCAAATCATCTTCCCTACAAAGGAAGCAGAGATGTTTCTTCTACAGGACATGGGTGATAACATCTCTTGCAATGGACTTTTACACAAAACACTGTTTATTCTAGAGAAAAATGTTATTGGTTGTGAGTTGTTGTTTGTTTTTTTTTTGTTTTGAACATTAACTAAATATAATAAGTTTTATTCATTGTATTATTTGTTTTTGTAACGTTAAGGGTCCAACAAAATATGAAGATCAACAAATTAAGCTGACGAAAAGTTGGCGAAGTTGGCGATTCGATTATATGTAGTTGATGCCCGTTGGTAACAAGCATTGTATTGCTGAATAAAAAAATGTGACTATGTTGAAAGATTCGTAAATCAAACAATTAAATACATGTAAGATGTTTAGGTACGTGCTAATAAATGGAAAAATATTTATTATAGGGTGTACACGTTGCAGTAAACTATTCATACCGTCAATGACTTTATTCTTTATTGGTTTTGTCTAAACTCACTTTATATGTTATAGACATCCATAAATATATTTAGCAGAGTATGAACACAATATATGAGAACAATACGATGTTACTGTCTCGTACAAGACCTAATGTTCTGTGCTGTTTGTTAATTTTCGCATATGAGGTTCAGATTTAGCCATCAAAAACAACAATACCTGTATGATTGAATACATTTAGCTTTACATTATGCAAATGAATTAACAAACAAGCGCTACATAATAATCAAGCTTTTGCATTGAGATAGGTTACGGCATGATTACAAACAAACTAAAACGCGACAATATAGACGTGTGGGTAAGCCGAGAGGGCATGGTGGGTGCGAACGAATGAACAATTGCGTATCGTTAAACGCACAACACTGTAAAAAGTATGTACTTGCTTAAAAACGGGAAAAACGCACGTTGTGTTAAGGTAAAGGTGCTTAAAACGTGTTACATCAATGTATCGAAAGTTGCGAACTACACTAATGTATGCTAACTAAACGTACTAAAAATGTGCATTACAAATCCATCAACACACACACACACTTTTCTTTCAAATATTTAAGCTTAATTACACACGAGATCATATCAAATCTAATGGCTGTTTTCGCCAACCTTTTTAGTAAAGCTCGATCACATCAAAATATAAGGCTTATTGAAAAGCTCTCGAGTTCGTTTCCTGGGTAAAACCAGTATTTGGTGTGTTCACAAAGATGTTAGTACACTCCGACTATCATTATCGAATTGCAGTGGCAATTAAGTACGTATGCATATTATGGTCGTGATGAAGGTGTATACATAAAATGAACATAATACTTGCAATTGACCTTCTTATATTGTCTGTATTACAATAACAAAACTGTTTCGTTGGCACTTAAAGGGCTCAAGCATATTTAACAAAAATGAAAAACAAAATTTGCTACAAGCATTGGTAGTCCACAGGGAGTTTTGTAAACTCAATACCCTTTGTTAAGAAATTACAAACATAATGCAACGGCTTGACACAGTATAAAAAGGCATTCATAATGAATTCAAATAAACATATATACCATAATATTTTATATGTAAGTTAGGCCAGCATTTTTATTTTATTTGTTTTACGGGAAATTTTTCAAAAAAAAAAATGAGTCGGGGGGGGGGATAAATAAAAATAAAAATAAAATCATGAAAAGTGAGCAGTCTACCAAAAAAATAAAAATAAAACTGTCTAAACTGATTATTTATTTTATTTTTGAAAATTTAAAATTAAGCCAATTTAACCGTATGTATACTTGCATTAACCTTTAAGTGTTTTATATATCTTATTACACTGTTGTAGAAGCTTTTTATAATAATAGTAAACATATTTGTATATATATATATATTTATATGTAAAAGCACCTTTCGCATGTATTATACTATATTGCTTCAATAGAGACCATTAACCACGCCAGGTTTGTAGTGTATTATAGTGATCATTAAACTTTTGTTGAGTGTTAATCATATGTATGTTTATAACAAATATAGCATGCATTTGCCTTAATTAAAAAAGAATTGAAAACTTTTTAAGTTGTTTAATAGCTTTAAATAACAACCAACTTTGTAACTTTCATCCATGGAAGGGTTATGCACACTATAAATACTATTTAATATACAACAGACTTGCTTTATATCATGATAATGTGTATCAATCATGAGAAAAAATGAGCCACATAACAGGACATTGGACCTTAGGACGATTGCGACCATTTTGGCTCCAAAAGAGCAGTCTGATCAGGATCCAAACTGTTCAACATAATTGTCATTCAGTCAGTACTTCTAAAGATGTTAAGCGACCACTTTGAATCCTGATCATTCTGCGCTTGAATTGATCTTGATCCAAACTTTGTGTAGTAAAAGTTCTAGTACATAAAATGTGAATATTTTATTTAAGAAACCGTGAGTTATAGACTTATACAAATATGTGCTGCATTTCATTTTATATTCAAAGAGAGTTATAGTGTTTATATATGTAAAGTGAACACAAGAGGCATGACTACAATATTTGGTGTGTAACATCGTTATGAGGTTCTCTTTGAAGTTTGTTCAAATCATGCAGAAAATTTGCCCTCCCTAGGGGTTACTGTTTTGCTTATAAATATAAATAATATAATCATTCTCTGAAACCGCAAGGCCCTTTGGTATGTTGCGTTGCATGCCAACCATATAGTGGTTCTTTGCTTAGATTCCTTAAAGCATGTCTCCGTGGTCAAAACTGTTTTCGCTTCAGGGATCAACTGATTTATATAGATTAATGTCTTTGATAATCCCTAACAACACAGACACCGCAAGGGTCAGGGGTTCAATATTTGGTGTGTAACATGTTAGTGTTTTCTTCTTCTATGTGTGATCAAATCATACATTTGGAGTTAAAAATAACCCGTCCTTGTATCGCATGCGTAATATTTACTTATATAATAAAAAGTTAAACAATATTATTCTCTCAAAACGCATGGGTTAGGTGATAATTATTTTGTATGTGACATTGTATGGCGGTAATCTTCGTAGGTTTTGTATCATGTCCATTGGCTTCACATTAGCCCCAACAAAATATTGAGGTAAAAGACACAATATACCTAGAAACCTAGATTTATTTCATTGAACATTTTCTTAAGTGAAAGCCGTATAAAGAATTAAATAGCACATGTAGCAAGGATTTAAATTGTTCTAGTAGAATTACTCTGCTGACTGTATATAACTTACTCGCAAGATTAATTATATATAGAACACAACTTTTGAACTATGTAATTGTATATTTTAAAATAGTATTTTATTTTATAAATTTCGTAAAAGACTCACAGAATTGTCAAAATAAAATGGTTTAAACTATTGCAAATATTATTTTGTTCCTCTCTTATTCACAGTTTAAGTTCAAATGAAAATGTCTATAGAATGTGTTGTCTGTATTATTTTAAGGAGAAACAGCAATAACATGTTTTGGATATACAATAAACAGAGAGAGCTATATAAATGTGAAGATAATAATAACCCTTGAAACAAATACATAGAGCCGATTTAGCACCAGGGCCCTTGCTACACTTTGGGGGATTGGGGCCGGGGCCCTTAGAGGGGGGAATTTCACGTCGTTTTTGGCGAAAAGGGGAATTTTACAAGATCTTTTCACCAATCATTCAACACTAAATATTGCTCTATTTTAATGTAATTTACATGAATATACATTTAATCAAAGGTTTTAAGCAAGATACCAGCTGGAAACATAGGTATAAAAGTATAAAAAAAAAATATTTTTTTGTTTTGGAGGGGGCAATTTTAGTTGAAATAGGGGACAAAAGTATACTATTTTAAGGTGGGAATGGGGCCGAATTTCGGCCCCAAAAACGGCCAAACGAGGGCCCTGAGCACATTTATCAACAGAGCCTGAGGTGTGATAAATTTATTTGCATTCCTTGCAGTACAAATCTTGCAGTATGAAAACATTTTTTACAGTTGATAGAACATCATATTTCGGCTAAATAATAACTCATTTTTGAAAAATAATGTCAAGAAAAATAAATAAAACTTTCTTGTGACTTTGACGGACATACGAACATCGGGACCCAATGTTATTTTCTTCAGAAGTTGTGTTGCATACTTTTTTTCTAAATAAAGAATATATATGGGTGGGTGGGGAATGGGATTATTGATGCAAGTACCTGTGGTTCAGTCCTCATGTTCATTATAAAGAAACGTAAAGTAGTACTTCTTGGACATTTTCGGGTTGTTGATTTTTATCTATAAAAATATTACAAGATATGCATTTGAATAATCACGCATATTTATTAAACCTACCCAAAACTTTTTAACACACAGAAAGTTATCGATGGTGACACCTCTGCATCATCTGCCAAAACTCATTATTATTTTGAATTTGGTATCACATAGTATGGGCATGATGTCAACAATGGTGTTCTGAAGATTATCTTTTCTAATTGAAATTGTTTCTGCTCCGTTT
Source organism: Dreissena polymorpha (assembly GCF_020536995.1). Lineage (NCBI taxonomy): Eukaryota > Metazoa > Mollusca > Bivalvia > Myida > Dreissenidae > Dreissena > Dreissena polymorpha. Next base: position 49,327,953 of record NC_068356.1, on the reverse strand, counting down.
TTAATTAATTTGATTTTAAAATATGCTACATTTGTCTCGTTGGTGTTAATGTCCGCCATTTCGGAAATGCAATATGAAAATCATTTGTTAAATACTCACCGATTGGCTAAAAGCGTGTGGTATTGGCAGCAATAGCCAATGAAAATCGTAGTCCAAATTGTTGACGCTCTCAAATATTAAGCTACTTTTTATATGGGTAATATTTGGAGCGTACAAAAGGGGAAAGACCAAATTAATGGTGGGAATTTTTTCTTCTTTGTCTATATTGTTGCGCAAGGATTTTGTGCGCAACATTCAAGCCCCGATATAAGACACTTAATATCAACGGATTGCAATAATATTTACATACCTGTGTAGATAATTCATTTCTCGATAATGTTCCGTAGAAATTATGTAATGACACTTTGAATTTTGCACGCCTGATCAATTTAAATCCAACCACTATTCAATTTGTCAATATCTTTCTATTCGCTCGCTGTGTAGATATAAATCGATAACACGACCTCGATTTAAAGCATCTGGTTTAAAGTGAGAGAATAAACAGCGTAAAATACAGTTTGCGTTCGTCTGTTGTGGTGCAGAGCGTTACATAGTAAACCGATGTTATACTTTTCTGGATTAATTTAGCATTGTTTTTTTTTTCTAAATTGACAATTTAAAAGTTCTGATATAAATTACATCTTTTATTTTTATACTGTACACAAATAATTTTGATACAGATCGTACAGTATACCGTCCTCCTATGTAACGTAGGATGCACAGACAGAGGTGCGAAAAAGACATGCTTAAAAACTTGCTGAAACTTAGAACAGTGAAATTGAATAGAAACTGCACCATATCTGTTTTTAACATATGCTTATTGAATCGACAAAGATTAGCATACTAGATCTAGTTAGGTAAAAGTCGGTGTTAAAAGCTCGTGTTAGATAAAATTACGCGTACACGTTTCACCGTAATGCCTTCTTCTGATTAGTTCATATTCAAATCAGTTTCATGACATGGCTACAGGTCAGTGATTGGTTTGCGATTTAAGCAGAAGTTTAATTGCAGAATTTATGCCTTTCCAACTTCAATTCGACGATATTTGAGGTACAAATGGACTTCTGAACTAAAACTGAATGAGTTGGTAATGTTATTTTGCAATTTTACGCAAATCGATGAAAATTTAAACTTTCTGGTTTCCAACACATTTTTGACTTTTTCCCGATAAGACGTTCCAAAGAATTTAGCCCATATAAAAAGTATCTCTAAATTCTTTGCGCGTCTTATAAATAAGACTAATGAAAATCGCTGACGCTTTACAAGTCGAATTGGCACAACGAAACAACCCGTATTATAAACAAATTTTGAACAACACTTTCGAAAATCTGCGCAATTTTTTTTCTAATTTTGGATAAAATACTAGGTCGGCGGGTGAAATGTAAATAAAAAAAACGAAAGTGACTTTTATTTTTATTTGTATTTGTCGAAAAATAGGGTCGGTCGCTCCCGTAAAACAGATAATAAAAAAATGCTGGCCTTATGATGAAACACTTTCCAATATAGATGTCTTTATATATAGTTTATATAATTATCGTAAATATTTGTTTTTGCAATTAATTGCACCGAACATTGTCGAAAAAAAGGTTTAGAACTGACGGTTACACAAAGAGAACCAAAAATAAACATTAAAACCTCAATATGAATGCATAAATGTATACCTTTTTTTTGAAAATCATACGCCTTGCGCTACATTTTGTATAATGTAACATATATTTCGAAAACACTTTGTAGCTATCGAGTCATATATTGGATACATACTATGGTTAAAATGATAGTGAACTATTTTTTGTTGTTGAAGCATTTGTAGCTTAAAAGCCGAAATGGGTTCAACTTCCGACGGACACAATACTAAATTAATCTCATGGTGTGAGAGCAACCTTAAGCCAGACACAATCTTATGCAATACATATTATTTAAAAAAATTGTCGGCAATGTTACATGCAACCAACACATGCTGTTTAATAAATATAAATGCGTTGTTTAATAGTAAGTGCTATTGTCCTGTTTGTATTTTTTTTGTGGCATATGTAAAACATGTTTTGTCAATACCGTTTGTAAGAATACTTGTTATAAATGAACGTTGTGTGTTGCATATATATTTCCGATCACGTGATAACATCAACTGCCGTTATCTTTTCTGAAATGATATAAACATAAGAAATAATTAACAAGTTGATGTCCACATCATTGTACGAACCATATTTTTATCTTACCACCGCATTGCTATCTGCCTGATATAACGTTGACTGATATTTTTTTATATCATGGTCAACAGGAAGTTCCTATATCAGTCATGTTTGGAGGATGGTCATATTACTCGGAATCAACTATAAAGTAATCATTTGTATTAAAATTAAATCAGAATCAACAACACAAACAATTTGATACCAAGATGTAATATATTTAAAACGCAAAATGCAACAAAAATACTCAAACAGACGTATGCGACTTATTGTTTAACAATTGACATACAATCTGCACAAATATTACAGCATTTTTGATCACACTAAATTTAAAGCTTTCCTTACGCAGTGGATAAATTTTTTCGCTACACAATCAGGTAAAAATAAGTTGCATATTAATTTCAGAAGTATCTTCTTGTCTTTATAGCATAATCGTCTGCTATATGCTACTTGATCAACATCGTTTCATACTCTTGTTTCACACAATAAATAGCGATACTTGTTGCATAAGAGATGCCATAGAGAAGCTTGGGTTAATAGGTAAATTTAAAAGTATAAGTAATACATTTATCTATATTGAGTGATATTTGCATAATCCTAATACAATTCAAAAACACATGTGCAAAGACCCTTTTAAAATATAATTAAATACAAGTATTATTGCACGTGAAATTACTTTTTGAACTGTTTACACGTTAAAATTAAACGTTTGTAATGTGTAAATGGCCGACATATGTTGAAATAAAAATCTACACATTTACGATCTACTTTGATCTGTTTGAATGTTTATTGTTGTTCTCAATTTTAGTGTGCTCACGAGTTTCGAACAATGAAATGAGTAGCACCGTTTCTAACTTTCGTGTAGATCTTTTGCAAACAGTTTGTATATGATTTTATTGTAACAAATGAAATCTGCTTTATCATGTATATAGGGTGTTTTCTAATTATTCCAATAAATGTTCTTAGAATGCTATATATACGACAAAGTAATCAAATAAAGCCCTCAGAAATTAAGTCAAATTATAAAAAAGTAACTGTTGGGCTAACAGCTAGTGGAATGTGAACAATATTATTTGTACAGGTTAAACAATGGTATTGTCATGTTAACAATCCATACAAATCGTGACGGATCCTGTTAAAAGTGTCGTCCCATATTAGCCTGTCAGGTCCGCACAGGCAAATCACGGACGACACTTTCCGCCTTAACTTGATTTTTGCTAAGAAGAGACTTTCTTGACACAAAAAACTCCATAACTGCGGAAAGTGGTGATTTTTTGTGTAAATTAGTGTAAATAAGTACTGCATTTGTGCCTATTATATTTATTACAAAATTTATTGCCAATAAATCAAAGCTAATGGTTTTAATTAATAACTGATCACAGGGGAAAGATCACAGGGACTGGGCAAATACGCGAAACTTTCTGGTTTTGTATTAAAACAAAACATAATCAAAATATATTTATTTTGTGTTTTTTCTAACAATAGCGCATACTTTTGCTGTTCGAGTTTTGGTTAACGCGTATTTTCTTCAATTTTACAAAACGACATCGATTGCACGGTTTATTGCTTTATTGATAACTTTTACTCTACAATCACTTATTAAGGCAGTAGGTGCCTAGTGCGATTGGAAATAGTCGGTCGATATCGCCGTATTCGGAAAGCGTTTCGGCTATAAGCGATATCTACGGTAAAGTCCGGAAATTATACTAAATACACGAAATAAATTTGTATTTTTTTATTTAAGAGTTAAATTTGCTTATTTCTTTCCGATTTAACAACTATACAATACAAATATAAGTTAAATTAATTCGATTCATAAAATATTTGTGTTCATGACGTCACGGTTGTTGACATTTTCTTAGCAAAATGAAAGTTCGAAATAAAAGCGAGCGATTTGCAAAATCGAAAAAGAAGCAAACACCGATCGACAACGTTGTGTTCGATAACAATTATTCATTAACCGAGCTCTGCGATGGCGATTTGTGTGAAAATGACTCACGTAAAAGCTATTCGCATTTGCTAAATGGCGTGACAAGAGTAAGCAGAAGTGGGTGGGGGGATGGAAGAAGATTGATTGAATCGTTGAGCTGGAGGTTTCGCTAAACAAATTACAGTATGGTCAGCTTTGTAATATGTGTCCAATTTCTTTAACAATATCAAACATTGTTGGCGAACTACAAAATGGTCTCAGTTGTTATGTGTACGTTGTTTGTGAAAACCCTGACTGTAGAGAAGTAAACCGTGTTGCTTATGGAAAGCAGCACCATCTCAAGATCAGGGGAATGCCATGCTTTGACGTAAATACCAAGCTTTGAACAGGTATGCATGTTTTCATTTTTCAACCTGCCATTTCTATCAATGTTTGATCATTGTACAATCGCCATTGATCTTTGGACTACTTACAGATATTCAGACCCCTTAAAATTCCAAGTGTCATTCCCAGTGAATATTTGTTTATCGTGTAATATATAAGGAAACATTCCGGTGCCCATCATATTCAGTTTTCAAATTTAGTTTCGCATTTGTGTTGTTAAATCCAATTGATTGCTCAATCATGTAATTTAATAATGTAATGATGATACAAATGAATTCTATGAAAATACATTATGACGTCATTATTAAGTAACTACGGCCTTATTTCGTTTTCATCGTCTTATCATTTTCAATTCTCTTTCAGCAATGAAAGTCAGTTTGGGCAGGCCGGTGAAGGTAAATAACTTCCTAACCACTCTAAACATAACGCTTATTGCAAATATAAATCTTAAGAAGATGGAGGCTCGTGATGGGCAGGCCATCAAGAAAATCTTAACTGCGTCGTCTAACAGAGCTGCCGTTGGTGCTTATGAGAAAGAGATGGAGTAAGTGTAAAAACTAACTTTTAATACAATGTTATTGATTATTCTGGTGCCAAATTTCAGTATTTTTTCTCGTCAACTGTCTTCTTATTTCATATTCCAGATGTACATAGAACATATTAATAATAATTGATTTATTAAAGGCACTGTGTTCATAGTTTGGTAAAATTACATGTTTTAAAAGATTTTTGGTTAGAACCCCAGGCAGGCACATTATTAAAAACATTTGTGATTGTTATTATAAATATTAAACGTTATTCCAAATATTACAATTTTAAAAATAAATTCATTACTTTTAGTAATTGATCTTATGAAGGAGCATAGGTATATTAAAATTCTGAGCTATTCATATAAAGCGATAATTTGAGTTTAACGACTTGTCAAAATGTAATGTGCTTGTTGTGTTGAAAATTGATTTTTCTCGTAACCAACGATCATATAAGGCGTCAGAATGAAACTTGAAGAGGAATTATAAAATTCATGAAATAAGCATTGTGTGAATTTAATTTTGTATTGCATTTCGAGGTACAGTAATGCCTGATATTACTCAGATTGCTGCTGTACATTTGAATTCGGGTTTAAAGTTGTCGACATATGTTAAGACAGCAGTGCCAATTTCTTCCAAAGCTCAGAAAGGGATTGGCATCTCTCTTGATGATCATGGAATAATGCGTGTAAATGGTGGAAATGTTGATAGTGTATCAATTAAAACTTCTCTACATGATTGTATGATGTGGCTTGCAAAGTTTCCCAGAGCCATTTTGTTGCTCGTAATGGGCGCAGGTTTGATTTTACGGTTTTGGTTAGTGCATTGCTGAACACACACTGTTTTGAAACGTTTTGTAATTGTGTAAGCAGTTTTGTTTACTCTTTGCCGGTTTTTAAATATCGTATATTGGACAGTCACACAAATAGAAAGATCTAGTGAACGTGTTCTCCAGGCAACCTGCAACGCCCACAGTTCTCCTGATGATGTTGGAGCACTGGGATCTTTGCTAAAAACATGTATAATTACTGACAATATGTCCCACATCTTTACTGTTACTCAATCCATAATTCAGTTTGTTTAAGTCATGAACAGCCTTAAAGGCAAAAAACATTAGATTGTAAGACGTGCTGTTGCATAGAGGAACTCTAAATCGACCAACAACTGAACATATTGCGGGATATGGACTGGCCTTGTGTCATTTGAAAGCCATATTTTCTAGTTCCGGAGATGATGACTTAAGGGATACTTTCATTGCTAAAAACAATGAGGGACTACCAAAAGTCACAAATGCAAAAAATATTTTATCTGAAGTGGTCCCTAAAATCGGTCAGTTTTTAAGTAACGAAAAGTGACGAAACGATACAATGACTTTAGGGATACTTTCATGGCTAAAACAATGAGGGACTACCAAAAGTCACAAACGGAAAAAAATATTTTATCTGAAGTGGTCCCTAAAATCGGTCAGTTTTTCAGTGACGAAAAGTGACGGAACGAGATAATATGGCTTTCAAATGGCGTGGCCGGTCAAAATCACGCAATTGCTTTATACTGATACTAAATTATGTACATCAAGTTGTCATTAATCTGGCTGTTTTTATTAAAATATAAGTTGTATATTATTGTGCTACATGTTTAAAGAAACATGATAACTTATACATCTTTATGCTACGTAATATTGGGACAACTTTGGCGTTTTGTGGTGAACTGCGCCTGTATTCATATGTTGCCATTTGACAATAAGTGACCTTAAGATTGTATTATTAGCTCGGTTGTTTTCGGATAAAGCTCCGAGATATTGTCATAGCCTTTTCGTCGTCCGACGTCCGCCGTCGTGCTAAAACCTTTACATTGGCTCTAAAATTAAAGTGCTTCCACCTACAACTTTGAAACTTCATAAGTACATGCACCTTGATGAGTTCTACACGCCACACCCTTTCTTGGGTCACTTGGTCAAAGGTCAAGGTCACTGTGACCTCTAATATAAAACTTTAACTTTGCCTCTTACATCACAGTGCTTCCACCTACACCTTTGAAACATCATATGTACATGCACCTTCATGAGTTTTATACGCCACTCCTATTTTGGGTAACTAGGTCAAAGGTAAAGGTCACTGTGACCTCTAATATAAAACTTTAACTTTGCCTCTAACATCATAGTGCTTCCACCTTAAACTTTGAAACTTCATATGTACATGCACCTTAATGAGTTCTACACACCACACCCATTTTTTGGTCACTAGGTCAAAAGTCAAGGTCACGGTGACCTCTAATATAAAACTTTAACTTTGCCTCTGACATCACAGTACTTGCACCTACAACTTTAAAACTTCATAGGTAGATGCACCTTGATGAGTTCTACACGCCACATCCATTTTGGCTCACAAGGTCAAAGGTCAAGGTCACTGTGACCTCTAAAAAAATATTCTCACAAGCTTTCGCAGCCGAGCGTGGCACTCGTTATGCGGTGCTTTTGTTAAACATGAATTTTTAAAACACTGGCGCGGGATATTGTAGAGTATTACTTAAGAGACTTGGTCCTAAATGCGCTTCTGTTATTACCGATTCAATAATATGTGATGATGAATGCGGCAAACTTTTATTAAGCAGTGTACAATTTGTAGCATATTTCAGAAACAACGACAAACAGCATATCCTCTTTAAAGTCATCCATCCACAAGCTGGTCCATCGTTGCCATGGTCTATTGGTCCATTTAACAATGATAGGGTATACGCCATTCGCTGTCACTGTCCAAACATTTTGCAGACATGGGCAAATCGAACTCGTCACTGGCCACCATCAGATATTGTAGACAAAGTGGTTGATATGGGTGCTTTTGTTACTCAGATCGGTTTAAAAAAAAGCGAACACAACTATGTGGAATGGAGGATATGCTTTAATACTGGAGAGACGGAACTTGTAAATAATCTTAATGACACTCAGATCAAATTATATGTTTTGCTTAAAATGATCGCTAAGGATATACTGAAACCGCAGAAAAAAGAAATCACATCGTACACAATGAAGAATTTCGTACTATGGCTAGCGGAAAACAACCAATCCTCTTTATTCCATTCCGAAAGTTTGTTTCATTGGCTCCATGAGGGACTGGATATATTACGAACCGCTATATCAACTCGGCATCTGCATTACTATATGATACCTGAGAGAAATCTTTTGGCAACATCAGATCTGAGCAATGAGCAGCAGCTTCTGTGGGTGGGAACTATAAAGGTCATTATTGAGGAAGGTCCGAGAATGCTACTGAGATTGCCGAAATTCCGCAAGACAATTAACGGTTATCCGCAACCATTTCTGTGGTACAGCAAGATGAGGACTGAAATGAATATGTGGCAGTTGGAGTCATTCAAAGGACGGATACATTGCATGGTCACGAACTCCATGGTTGATGAGACTGATACTATCCTGCAGACATGCAAGAAACGTACGAGTGAGATCGGAATAGAGGTCTTGCGGCGCATGGTTCTGAAGGGCAGGTCAGTTGATGATGTAAATGTACTTGAGAGGATGCTGAGCTAAGGACGTATTAAATGTATCGATGACACATTTTAACATGTGCACGTACTTCGTGTGTGAACGTATAATAACTTACACAGTTTTTAAGCGAGATCAACAATATGGAGTTTAAATTAAATTATATAATCAGAAAGTTTCTTTAAGTATAATCAAGTCATTTACCTTTTTAGATCAGCTTTTGTTGGTAATGACTGATAATTTTTAACGACGTTTTAGTATGATTCGATGAGAAAGATTGTGACTGTTATGCTATGGCTAAATATTCGATACGATAAACACATTGGATTAAATAAATAATAACATCATTACTGTCATTTTAACGTTTTGGCCCCGTGTTAGCATTTATTTGTTTATTTTTTCATGTTTTAATAATAATTTTATTTTGTGTGACATTAGAATATATAGAGGATATTTGTTGGATTCGGTGGATTATCGATTTTAATTCATGAGTGATCATAGAAAATAATATTTTCACGAGTGGCGCAGCAACGTGTGAAAATAATTTTCATTGTGTGAAACCGTGAAATTATAATTTTCACTGATATTTCTTTATAAACCACCGGAAAGCATAAAATAAAATAACAACCTTTAAAGGTTATCTGATATTTGAACGGAAACCGATTGCTTTTTCTGAAATTTTTGTGAATGCTGTTACTAATCTTTTTTCGGATGTCGCTTTTAAACAGTTTGTATCAGTCCTATAAAATAATGCTTTCCAAAACATTACAATGTTAATGACACGTAAAGGACCATTCAAATGCTGGAAATTCGTGTGTTATTCAACAAAACGTATCTTAAATTTGATAAAACAAGGATGTAAAGGACCTCGATGGCCTCCATGATTGTTCATAGTACACATAACATTGGCTTCTAGAAGGGTATGACGAAACTGTTGAGACACATTTGACTCAAAGTTGGCCTAGAATTAAAAACAGATAAACATAACCAAGATCAAATATTCTGACCAAGTTTCATTATGAGTAATGAATGAACATTTTATATTCATCAATTTTGAGTGTTAAATATGGCTATTAGAGTAGTAACAACGTTTAATACGATTTTATTTGGTGGCTTGTAGTTTAGTGAAAACGTTTGTTCGAACATTTTAGATGGTAACCACATTTTTTATGCATGTGGCCCCGACTAAAGCGCTTCCAAAGTTATTGTCAAGATAAACAGTGTGACCAAGTTTCATCGAGATCGGATGAAACATGTGAAATCTTTAACTTTGGAACTTTTACGGACGCCAGGCATTGACGGACCACTAATATCAGGATTACAAAATTAGTTCCCATTATATGACTGCGGCACCTGATATGCATATTGTTCTGTAAAAAAAATATAAATTAATACCAGATCTAATACAAATAAATGATGAGCGGCTGGTGAAACAAAAACATAATCATAGTAAAAATCACTTTATCGGATAAACTCTATTCATAACCATTACACACATAAATCATGTTATGTAATACGATTTTAATGTTATTAACTCATTATATCAATATTCTTATTTATCTTTTGTATTTTTTTAATACGTTGATGATGAAGATTGAAGTGTAATAGGTAAGATTCATTTGTTATAGGTCTTCTAACTAAACCAAACAGTGTGTTACAAGGGCGTATATTTATATTAATTAACTGACACTGTGTCACACCGTGCAGAGTCAGTAAAAAGTCGTGTAACTAATAGACCGTAGCGCAAATCAATCAGAGAAAGCTTTACAGGCATCCGTACACCGTATCTACCATTTACATGTTCTCACCAAAATCAATCAATTATTATGCACTCGATGATTTCTTCCAAATCATGATGTCATGGTGTGAAATAAAGTCAAACGTGACCATTAGCAATAAGGATATGTTATTGAATTTTGCGCATACCGGAAGTCCTTACAGCTGGATTGCTTGCCATTTAATAATGAGCACGCATGGTTGCATGCATGATGTATATTACTTTAACAGTTTAAATAATGTGTGTTGATACCGATGTGAAGATCTGTATAATATATTCATGCTATGTTCAATGTAAAAAATAAGGAAAATAACAACATTTGTGTCTCAGAAGTGTTATATCAATATAGAGCAACAATAATATGTTAATACAAAGATAATCGCATCATTGACCGAGTGAAAACGTTTCTGTCAAGCTCGGCGCAACTTTATCGAATATGGTTGATGAGAATCGTAACGCTTACCTCTTTCCCACCACAATGGTTCATTTTCTTTAATTTAGTTTTTGTGCGATTGTGCGTATTGAACCCCAAAAACTCATTAAGCTTATGTACATAAATGTATATAGTCATTGAGTATTTGCATTGGAAACGATATTAGCTATGAGCATTTCCAATCGCAAATAAACGAATAAAGTAATCAAACATTTCGTCTACATTTGAAGCCTGAACGTTGTACATACCCCATGATAAAATGTCATTCGTACGCAATATGTTATGCTTAACATAGTTGTTATTTATATGCTGTTTTGAAGCCACTATCACGTTCACCAACACTACATACGTACTAATTATGCTATATAAAAATGTCAACAACAAACAGTACCATAAGATGGTTATTTACAATAGGAACACCCTAAAAACAAGTGACATTGGTGTTAAAACGTTAAAATAAAAAAAAACATTCGGCAACTTTAAAGCATCTAAATATCGTTCCAGGATATCATCTACTTTCGTTTTGTGGATGATATCTAGTCAGGATCGGATTCATTCGGGTTGCGTTCATTTGCATAATTTATACAAGCTATAAATACAAGCTATCCCAGAAATCTACCATTTTCGCATTCGCTATATTCCAGTTACCCAGAATTATTTTCGGCTTGAAATAATGATTATTCATGAGAGATACGTCATGCTTTCGTAGCTGACCGACTCCAATCTCGCGTTCGTCCGTAAATGTTCGGATATTTCGCCGGAAATAAAAATGGAATTATTTGTGACACAAAAAAGTAAAAACGAGCATTTTGTTTCTCGTTAAATAAATGTTACCAGACAACATATAACGTTGAAATTTTGCATTTTGCTAAAAGGAACAATGATTTTTGTATGGGCTAGCTTTATTTTACAAAATATTCGATATTTTTGAGTGTGATCCTTACTTTAATGTACCAAACTAAAACATTCTGTCACTGCCTTCTGTGAGTGATAAGCTCTTTGAGATTCGTATAGCGTTAATTGTGGTAGGATTATTGAGTGAAGTATCAAACATGTGTAGCAGCATGTCACATTATACGTGTACATTTTTTATCATTGGCTCATTTTACACTTTTCACATATATGTCGACATGTGCATTAACTATTATTTTTATTCATGATTGAGTATATATTTACATAAAAGGCATACAGTGGGACGTGAAACTGAATCCACGTATTTTATTTTATGTCATGTTTTTATAATATATATATATATAATACTATTATATTATCAATCGAAACATTTGGCTATATTAATATGTTGCATTTCTTATATTTCTTTTAAAATAGTGGCATGTTTTCTTTGTCGCTTTCTCTTTTAAGTCTGTTTTTGAATCGAACCGCATGTTTCTTATATTAAAAGTTAACATCCGTTCAAACAATACATCATTACTCACAGTTAATGGGTGTATTATTCGTAATAAAATACTAGATGCTCACTTGTTATCATTTTATTTAATGAGTTTAAAACAATTAAAAACTTACTACACATCACACGAGACGCTGGTAAATAGCCATTTATTGATTCAAGATATGTTTACAATTGCATTTTTTAAGCTGAATTAGGAAGTATATAACATTTTACAAAATTGACCATGAAACAATAATAAGTTATGATGTAATGTACAATGAATAATTTCGAAAAAGAATTCACCGATGAAAACTTAAAAAAATAATCAGATACACAAGGCAAAGAATAAATATACAAAGTTTCAAATACAGTATACACAAATCATTTACACTTGTGCACATATTTTAGTTAAGAGTGGCAAAAGTGTCGCTACTAGTTCATAGTGTTCCCTGTAGTTATGTATTTAAATAATTAACTACCTCAATTTTATAAAATATTTAATATTTCTGTTCGTTATCTACGTGACAGTCACATCTTGACGTTCATGTACATATGTTGTTCTTTAAAAAATGTTAAAGTGTAAATCGGCTACATGTTCACTAAAATCGTCCCCACGCACAGTTAAAAAAAAAAATTAAAATATAAAAACATTAACAAATACCGAGGTCTCAAGTGTAAATATATAGAACAAATTATTCACACTGTTCTTACGGTAGAATTTAGATTAACCTTTTGAATCGTGATAATTCTATTACCAGTTAAATAGCGCCAACGTTGTTACAACAAAACTGAAATACCAGACATGTATTATTGCCGTTACACAGGACATGTAACATAATAGTTTTTGTGTAAAGCTATTCAGTTAAATTTCGTTGAACAGAAAGATGTAGCAATAATCGTTGGAAACTGTAAGTATCCATTCGCCTGGTTGACCATTCAGTTTACATACATAACATTCTTAGCATTCGGACATTAATGGAAGTCCCATCCTTAACACTAATTCCTTCCATGAATATCCTATCAAGTATTTCCCGCACTATCTCTGTCTGACGAACCATTATTTCCCGCAGTACACTGTAAGATTCATTTATGACAAAGCGCTCATCCCTGAATTCCGGATCCCTATTAAGCCACGCTAGATGCAATATCCCTAGCTCAGGTCGGCGTTTGCAGCACCACCGTTGCGGTTCCGGGTACGAAACAATAGCCTGAATTAGTTTCTTCAATCGCAGTACTATCCGTAGACCTTCTTTGATCAAATATGTTATTGTTAATCCCAAAGTAATCTGCTGCTCGTTCTGAAGTCGCAGGCCGCCATGAGATTTCTGCCTGGAATCATATAGTATGCCAGATCTTCGATGAAAGTTTGACTGTGTGGTTTCCATGATAATCCAATCAGTTTTAAACTGTCAATTTACACACACTTCGTAAGTGAAAGCTATACCTGAAGCTTTCGTCCGTGTACTACGGATTTCATCAGCAGAATAAATATTTACTGTTGGGAAACGTTAACACCGCTAATTGTCGGAGTGAGCGATGTTAACGTATGGTCCCAGGTGTGCGAGAGTTGGTAGCGGCCCCCCGTCCTTGTTTAGCGCCGGTCTTAGTGCACGGATGTAAATTGCCTCCTTGACCCCTCTCTCGAACCAAGATGGCTCACGGTCCAGAATCCTAACATTCTCCACCTTAATAATATATTCACGCAAGTTCGTGCATGTGGTATCATTTCATTTGGATCACTTAATTTCAAATGGTTTCATGCATTATTACGTTATGTTGTGGAATCTTGCTAAAGTATAGCCAGAAAGGTATTTTTCACTGTAAAACTGATCTTTACACCAAAACATTCATATTTCCGCAGCAGTTATTTTAATATGACAATACTTATAACCACTTAGTTATACTATCCATGTAATTATGCATGATATAAGTATGGGGTAAACAGTAACATATAACGTAATACTACTGATTAAATAAAGGCATACGTATCATCTTAACTATTGTTGCACAGACTTTTGAGATGGCGGCATAGATGATGCTCGCATACATACACACTCGCACGCATTTACGCAAGTCCACACAAATATGTGTACCGGTATATGCAACCGTAAACTAAATTTATTCAAAAAGATAGCTGTAACTGTTATTGCCGTTTGCCAGAACAGTATGATTTCATGGAACGTTTTAATCTATTCTATGCAGAGGAAATAAACACATTCCATTTGTTCCGGCACAATAAAAACAAATAATAACAAGGGCAATGACTAACAATATTGTGTATGTTCTTACTTCACATTACGTTTGATAAAATTGTTATGTGGTTTTGTGGTCATCATAGGTTTAATCATACATAAACGGTTTATCACACGGGCATTAGTAGTTGGGAAAGTTGACTGATGAAATTAATTGAAAGATATTTAATAACTGACAATTACAACACAGTAAATGTAAATATCAAACTATGACACCAACAGGATTTTGTTGCATCACTCTCTGTGTCATGAAGCGGTTTTGCAGCCATAAATTGAAATCATGGATATTTATCTATTTAAGAAATAATTTGTGTACGTTATTATAGTTTGTTGTCGAATAACCCACGGCCGGAAGTTTAGATGCGTAGGGATTAAATCACGAGTGCGAAGCACGAGTGATTCGAAACCACGCATCTAAACTTCCGGCCGTGGGTTATTCGACATCAAACTATAACGTACATGAATTATTTCGATTCTAACACGATTTTTACTAAATATTTATGCAATCTATCTTATTTTCTTGTGTACTATTTTATGTGAAGTTACGACCATAAAAATAGCTTTCGGCTGTTCTGTCGATCAAATCCGCGACTTTCAGTCATAAAATACCGGATTATTACGATGGTGGAAAATGTATCGGCATGTTTTGTTTAGTTACAGCGCGTGCTTTCAGTGAATCAGCTCCGCCCATGATTATTGCAGAATAATCCATAAACGATTTTCTTCTATGTTTATAGGAAATTTGGCACGTGCCGTGGTAGAATTTTCTTCATTCAATATATCACCATATACCAAACGTGCATGTGTCGATAGAATTAAACCAAAGACAGATTTATTATCGATACACATTCATTTAAAAGGTCTTATAATGATATCTCGCATAAATCTAGACCAACGCGTTCTTACTTTCTACGCATAAAATGTTTAAGCAGAAATACTACTTTAGCACTGACTTAGAGGAGAAACACAATGTGTCAAAGCATATATATTTTAATGTTTCCGTGGAAAGTATCACGGGGTCAATGTTGATAGATTAAACTTATTTATTCTAATTTGATCGCAGCGAGAGCCTAAGACTTAATATGAAATGCCCATTTGTTCTGAATAGAATCAGTAATTGGCGTCTTAAATCAGGATCGTGTAAATATTTCAAGAAGAGGAGTAAAACACGTGACTTCTAGAAAGTACATAAGACACTTCTTTCCAATATGCGACAGGGAATAAAATGTTTTTTTAAAGGGATGTAATACTATACTGCAAAGAACACAAGTACATGAAATACACACACAATCAGTTTTGTTATTTCTAACAAATTGATGCGATTAGATTAAAAAAAATATATATATATATATACTCAGTTTAGTCCCTGCAAACAAACTAATTATCGATTATCGAAACTTTTTCGAAATGTTAAAGGAAAACATATAATTTTTTTCTGGTTTATCTTACAAGATATAAGATTAAAGAGATGAGGAAGTTTAAAATGACAAGATCCGTATACAGCAAGTGGCAACAGCACACCTAGTAAACATATTATTGATCAAGTTTATGACAACAGAGATTGCATCGGTCTAAAAACAACTAATTGTCATATAACTGTCCAAGGGTGTAAATATAATATAAGTAGATATATAATAGAGAAATAGTAAAAGTAATTACGGTAATTAAGTGTAGCGTATATGTTGTATTTTAGTTGAATCTAACCTAGTTATATCTAATCTATCTTCCCGCCTTTCTGCACAAGATCCACACAGCTCACATAGACATTAAACAACGCAGATCGACAAACATTGCACTTATACAAGTATCCATTTGTGAAGGCTTCTATTGAAAACCTATAGGTAAAGTCACTATTTTTCAATATGTCATTGTTAGCCATTCCGGATTTAACGTTTTATTGTATTTCAGACATTTGTTATTTGGTATTGAGTATTTGTGAAATCTGACGCTTATCACGTGCCGCGATTTAAAAATCCCGTAAAACACCTTTATTTATCGAATTTAGTGCATAACTAAACTATTTCGCACCTCACTTCATTTCAAATACGGTGTTATAAGCGAGAACGAATAGAACAAAGTCGCGATTTTTCACACATTCCGATGTTCTCGCCATTTTCATTCAAACCGGGAGTGACGTCACATGCACTCAATAACGAACCGGCACTATAAAGCTTCGGACGAATTATGTCTCGAACGGATGTATTATCTCTCGAAACTTTAGTTAGAAAAATTGATTGGAAATGGAATATAATCTTTTTCCGTTCAACCGTGCATGTATGAGTCAGAATTAAGCGACAGTTTGTCAGATTTTTTATGATTCGGACTCGGACAGCGATGTTTATTTTGTCAATGCTCAAGATAACCATCGTGTTGGGAACACGGATTAGAAATACATATAACTGTGTTTCATGCACGTGTCGGGGTAAAAATAACGTTTTGATTGTTATTCTACAGTACAAGCTTGTTGAATATGACTTGGTTACACAAAGCACAGGTAAATAATAAACAAATAGAGCGGATACTTGCACCGGTTCTGAATGGGAAGGAATGTTAGTATTTCTAATGACATGAATTTTTATTTAAAACATTGTTTCCAGTTATTATAAAAGAGTTTAAGTGTGAACAATTTTATTAATTCATTGATAAATACAACTTCCGTTAGAATCACATGATAATCAAAATAATAGCATGGTGTAGGCCCAAGTGGGCAGAGTGGGACTTTTATATGACATGGAGCTGCACCCCTTGGTTAGCTAACCACTCGTCTGATAGTTATAAATTTTATGATTGTTTGCTGATATAATTGGGGTTATGCTAATCTCTTATCTAACATCATGCTGTGTCTGCAATAATCAACTGTGCTATATCCACAGATAAGTCACATGTCATCAGCCAAATAGCCATAAACTCCATGACACTATGTATGGACTAATACACAACAATGGTAACTGGGGTCAATTTGACTGTTAGCCATGGAAATTCTTGAAACATAAGAAACTTAGAAATCAATCATTGTCTATGTATACATTGTTGTCTGAGGCTATCAAAAACTGGACATTCGAGTAAAAAATGAAAGTGATCTTCTAGATCGTTACATAAACTGTTTGAGAAGTTGGAGAAGCTGAAATATTGTTCAACTTGTATTTATGATAATACGCACAAAGTAAATTTAATTTTCGGCTAATTATAGGTGTTAACCGAACAGAACAAAGAACAGAACAGGCTAATTATAGGTGTTAACCTTTGATCGGCGTATACTATGTTTTAAGGGTTTGCATCTAATTGTATGAAAAAATGGCCGTGGTGTCAAATTATATAAGAGCGAGCGTCCGCCCTGTCAAACTTAGCAAGATCGATTGTCTGTGGGAGCGATTGTTCGGATACCCATTACAGAGAATGCCAAGCTGTTATCGTTTATGAAATAAATAAATTGTAGTAATAATTACAATTTGCACAAGTCCGCACAGGCTAATCAGGGATTTCACTTTCGCTTAGAATGGATTTTCGTCAAGAAGAGTCTACCACAATCAACACACTGTTGTTAAGCTCTCCTGCGTTGGAATAAATTCGACCGGGATGAACTTGTCATTCTTGTTTGTGTGCTTAGTTGTACAATATATTTGTATTTAGCTTTTGTTACATAGTCCTAATACGTACACACATATCGATATACACATTTTAAAAAGCCAAAGTTTGCCACTGTTCAGTATTGGGTATTACACTGATAAGGCTGTTATGATTCGCCCAGCATGACTATTCACAATGTTCGTGTTGAATTATTTATGCAATAGTGAATCATTATAGCTCGCTTTAAATTAAACCTGTCTATTCGAGCTCGATTGCATCGAATGTGTCAACCGTATTGGGGCGCTCTTGAGTCCGTTTCCTGGATAGAACCAGTACATGGTATATGGGAGAATCTAAAGAACGCTTACTAAGTGAGGTTCGAATATGTGGTCTCCCGGTCGCTAGGTGGACATCATAAGCAATACATCCCGGTGGTCTGCGATACAAAGTTACAAACGCTTTATACTTTTACCGATTTTGCATTGATTTTCAATAAACGTGCTTACATTTTGAACATGTTTTAAACTCAGGATTGTAAATTTGCTAGTTTGAATATAATGCATTTATTGTTGTTTGAAAATAATAATGTGGTACTTTGACAATCTGTGAAACTGTCTCTATAAGATAGACAGACTACGTTTTCCATCATAGACTGAACTACAGCTACACTGTACGTCCATGGTTCAAATAATGGTGTTTTAAACTTACTGAACATACTTGGATTCAACGTGGCATACTTTAAATCTGTTCACAATTTCCATCAAGGCGCACAACTTAAAGAGCTTGAACATTATATCACGAAAATTTGAATACATCTTAAATATGAATCTTTATATTTTTTAAACTAACACATCTAATCACTGTTTTGACTAATTGAAAAAATAATTTGATTATGAGAGTGGTACATGTAAAAGGAATTACTTTCATGGCAATGCACCACATTTTATTTGATAAGGGGTTCACCGCGGTATGAGGCTACTTGGTTGAAATACTGTACAAGCCTGATTTGCAAAAGGTCTTTTCAATAAAATGATTATTCGTTGATTCTTTTTTTTATTAAATGACGTTTATACAATAAAACTCCTTATATATATGTTTGTTAAGTGGTTTGAAGCCCAATAAAATACTGTAACGTAAGCAACAGTTTGGGCATTATGGAATTAATATAATAATGGAATTTGGGAAATTATAAATTAATTTAGCAGACATTATTGAGATTAAATAATATTTGAATGATGGAAATGATTAGTAGGTTCATGGGATATTATAGTAGTATAAATAACATAAGCGACTTTTGAGTGATTTTTTTGTAAAACAGCTAAAAGGGAATCACAAAAAGTTATACCTTAGGAAACACAAAACATGCATGAAGCATATGTATTACCAACAATGTAACTATGCATATCTTAGAACATGCAATTGTATAAGAGCATATGTTATCATGTTCTAGACCAACGAAGTGACTTAGAACAGATACTAGAATAATGAGTTATCGGAGTACAAAATGCACATCTAGAGAGAAGATGTATTGTGTTGCAGACTAACAATATAACTTATATGCCAAACAGATATCAAAATTATGGTTATACATATTGGGTACCTAAAGGATTAATTATCAGAAGGCTGCATTTCCATATCTCTAAAAGTATTGCTTCTCAACACCAGAGCACACTCTTTTGCTTACCTTGTGTGTCAAAATTCGGTCCACTTCGTTTGTATTCGTCTTGTGTCCGTTGAGTACGTCATATTTACGTTGCAAATGACATTGCGATATGTATTTTGTTCTTAATACAAAATTAGTCTCCCAACAACAGCCGGAGAGGAGAGGTCGTAATTTCTTGCTGTCGCGCGATGGGCCCGTTGCGGGTCTTTAATGTTATCATGAATTTGACAAACATTTGAAAACGTTGTGTTGTGTTAATAGGCAGAAATAAAACGCATAGAAATCAGATTTGGGCTTTGTTTATCGGTTTATTGCGTTCTCCATCAATAACGCTACAATACAATATTGCAGCAGTAAATGTATCGACTATTGAGAACAATTAGTGAACCGTCTGTAAATAGCAGATTCATTAATGTACGACCCTAAATCATATCTAAAAGACCCCGAATCATACCCGTACGACCCTAAATCATAACTAAATCATACCCGCACGACCCTAAATCATAAATGTACGATCCTGATTAATACATAAACGACAATGATTAAAACCTGTTAGATCCTGAATCATACATGTACGTCCCTGAATCATGTATGTGCGACCCTGATTGATACATGTAAGAATCTTGTTTATACATATACGAACATAATCATACCTTTACGACCCCGAATAATGATAAACAAGCCTGATTTATACATGTACGACTTTGATGTATACATGTACGACACTTAGTAATGCATGCATGACCCTGGTTTGACATATACGACCCTGATTCATACTTGTAAGATCCTGATTCATACATGTACGGCCCTGCTTAACAAATGTACTAACCTGATTCACACATGTACGACCCTGATTCATACTTGTAGGACCTTGATTTATACATATACGACCCTCATTCTTATATGTATGAACCTGATGTAAAAATGTACGACCCTGATTTATAAATACACGAACATTATTTATACATGTTAGACCCGAATTCATACATGTACGAACCTGATTTAAACCTGTTTGAAACCGAATCGTGCTGTTATGAGGAATTTTTTATTTACACGTAAATTCTGTGTAAGCAATTCTGGGCTAAGTGTACAATGGGGCTATTTAAAACCGGTTTAAACTCAAAGTGAATTTGCATTTACTGTTACAAGGCGGTTGAATGTTAATTCAAATGATTTCCAGAAAAAAACACTGTATAAATCCTCACAAATCTGAAATACTCTTTAAAGCTTTTATTTTCCATTTATACAATTATTTTTCCTCGACATAAATAATCCACTGTCAAATACAATTACTTCCATGGTCCGATGTTTCATCGGATAATCCATATATATGTATGTTCAGTCGTAAGTTATACTAACTTACAATAGATTGTAGTAGATTATTACGTTCTTATCATTTAGAGCTTTCGCTAACAGTTAGTAATAACTTGAAGTTTTTGTCAGTGTTTCCTTGGTGATACAAATGTGCGGCTTGTAACTTTTGAATTACAATATCAATAAAACTGAATCGCGCAACTGTTTAGTGTCGTTGATAATCGAATAATTTGAAGTACTTTTTGATAGAACGATTACGAAAGCGAAAGGATTAGGAATTCAGTACTTAAATAAAATAATGAGTTTCTCATTGGGAATACTTACAAACATACGTTCTTATAAATATTCGAATATTCAATCGAATTATCAAGCGACTATTCGCTCAAGGGTTTTGGTATTTGGTGTCATCCCTATTGTCAATACATGTTACACGTAAAACATACAATGGAAGGGGTAACTGCCGTGCATCGGTCGATGTGAAGCATAACACTTCGCAAACGCAAAAGACTTGTTGACTGGTAAATAATATGTGACACTGTGCAATCATGTGTAGCCTCATATGTAAGAATATCGACTCGAAGCTTTAGTGATGTATTTTTTAATACGATAATATTTTTTAAACAAAATGTTTATAGTTTCCCGCTACAACTGAAATTCTCAACTCGGAAACTTAACAGGAAATCCGGAAATACGTGAAACTATTAGTAAAAACTTTAAAAAGTGAAGTTTCGCTGTTTTTTTCATTTTGCAACACTCCAAGCAGGTAAAACAATATACACCTAAAAGTGATATACAGTTAGAAGTTGGCCGGAAACAAGGAAGTTAAAGAAGCGGAAAATATTGTTGTAAACAATTGTAATCTGCGATTAAGATGTTCCAGCAAAACAAAGCGATGGTTCATATAGATAACATTACATGGGCGTAAGTTAGTTAAGTTAATAATTCTATAAGGTTATACAAATATATATACTAATTTTTATCGATTTTAATCATGAACCACTTCATATTAATAAAAGCTCAGACAGAAGTATTGTTCATAAAGTTAATAGTTTATCATTTTAAGGGAGCAGTGGTCTAATGGTAGGACGCTGGCTTAGGGATCGAGAGGTTCCGGGTTCGGATCCCGCCCTGACCACTAGAATTTCCTTGAGCAAGACATTAATTCCACGTCTGCTCCTCTCCACCCAGGTGTATAGGGTACCTGTGAGGGAAATAAGCCAATGTGCCGTGGCTGCATACTGCGCCAAAATGTTAACGGACGACTTATGACCGAGTGACCAGGGAACAAGTGTAAAGCGCCTTTGAACGCACATCTCGAGTATAAAAAGGGCGCTATATAAATGGGGAGGCGGAAAACTACAACGGGCGAGGCATGGTCAGGGGTGATAACCCCAAAAAAGGGTTAGGGTAAGGGTTAGAGTTAGGGGTCGGGTTAGGGTTAGGGTTGGGGTTAGGCTAACCCAAACCCTAACCCGACCCCGAACACTTACCCAAACCCTAACCCTAACCCTCTAACCCATCCCCCCCCCACTGCGCAATACCATACCATGCCTCGCCCGTTGTCGTTTTCCGCCTCCCATATAAATGTGGTATAACAAAATACCTTTTCAACGGGCGTTTACTACAAACGAATTGACATACATGAAAACAGAACCAAGTACTACATGTTTATTAAACCAACACAGTAATACACGAAAATCTCCTCTATAAGAACGGGGTTTGAACCAACGATCCCTTTTTGAAAGCATACTGATAGATGGTGTACATGTTCACTGAATTTTAAATCAGTCGCTTTTGTTCAACAATTTCTTTAATTTGTATCATGTGTTGTATACTAAAATACGTCCTGGTAAAGCATAAATCCAATTCAAGATGTATCAGCGAAACAGCTCTAAGTGCATTTTTCTAAATTTTACAGGAGAAGGTTAAAACTGTATCAGATTAACACATCAAACAATGAAGGCTACATAATTTCAAGTTTGATAGAGAATATTCTGTTCTAATCACATATTTAACAAGCATTTTTGAATTTTTACAAACAAAAAAGTTATTTTAAAAAGTGTCACTTAGACCCTTTTCGCACTGATATTTCACATTTTTTTGTTCTCAGAGTTAAAAGCGAAACAGTTCTTAGGGACTTTTAAACCAACTTAAATGATCAGTTTGCAGTATTTATTTTAAATAAAAAACATTTCCTATATTGAAAATAATAATATTGCAAATAATGGAACTTAGAACCTTTTCGCACTGAAATAATACTTTTTTAACTTAGTTTTAAGAGCGAAAAAGTTCTAAGCAACATTCAGTGACTTGAGAAAGTATTGAACATTCTCACTTTATGGCATATATTTGAAATTGAATTCTCTTTAAAATTGTATAATTTAAATATATATATATATATATGGATAAAATATTACTTATAACCATTTTGCTTTAAACAAATAACATTAATATATTGCGCTCTGGTAAGACGGTGTTTACTTTATGTGCGAAGTGACGTCCCAGATTATTATGTGCAGTCCGCACAGGCTAATCGTGTACGAGACTTTCCGCGTGTATGGACCTGTCGTTTATAGGATGTGACTTAAAAACGAAAATACTGTGTAGGCGGAATCGTCGTCCCTGTTTATCAAATACGGACGGCACATACTAATCTTGGATGGTACTATACGCATTTAGCCCAGTTTTCCCAGAACGCGGCTTAATAACAAAGTCAGATATGGGCTGCACTTCATCACTTTACGTAAATACGATAAACTTTCTTCTAGCTCTTTCTGTGTCTAGTCGGTACGAATGTTGTATAGTAGCATATTCGCATGACAAGAACACACCATCAAACTTAACAATATTCTTTTTTTTTCTTAATGTATTCAATGTATATTGTGAATGTAAAATTCAGTCAAAGTATTAGATTTACTATGCAAAATACACATATATTATTTAAAGTCCGCACAGGCTAATCAGGGATTACACTTTCCGCCTAAAATGAATTTTCGTTAAGAAGAGTCTTTCGTTAAACGAAAAATACAATACACTCATAAAGTGTGGTTCGTGAGGAGCCCTTACTGACTTCACATGCTAGTATGAGTCGATACTTTAGGCATATGCATTAAACTAACTATTTGCCCATATGAAATACAAAGAGAACTAACCTGTGTTTACTACCACGATGAACACACTATTATTATTAATTACTATTATTACACATTTAAAAAAGCAAAATTTTGCCACTGTTAAGTGTTGGGTATTACACGGATAAGGCTGTTACGATTCGCCCTGCATAACTATCCGCAATGGTCATGTTGAAATATTTATCCAAAATTGAATAATTATATCCCGATTTAAACTAAAACCTGTTTATTCGAGCTCGATTGCATCGAATGTGTCAACCTTGTTGGGTCGCTCTTGAGTCCGTGTCCTGGATAGAACCAGTGCCTTGTAAATATGGGATAATATTAAGAACGCTTCCGAATTGAGGGTCGAATCTGTGCTATCCCGGTCGCTAGGTGGACATCACAAGGAATACATCCCGGTGGCCTGCGATACAAAGTTACAAACGCTTTATAATTTTACCGATTTTGCATTGACTTAAACGTGCTAACATTTTGAATATTTGTTTAACTCAGTATTGTACATTTTCTAGTTGATTATAATGCATTCATTATCGTTTGAAGATAATATTTGGTTCTTTGCCAATCTGGTAAAATGTCTCTTTAAGATAGAGAGACTACGTTTTCAATTAAAGACAGAAATACATATTCATTAAATTTATCGTTAATGGTATAATTAAAAAAATTCCGACCGTTTTGTCTATCTTGCTTTTTGCCCGCCCAGAGTTCAAAGAACGGTGTTTTCAACTTATTGAACATACTCAGATTGAACTTGGTATACTTTTATTCCGTTCATCGATTCGTCAGCGTTTCCATCAAGGCGCAAAACTTAAAGAGCTTGAAAAGTACACAATATATTATCACGAAAATCAGAATGCTTCTTAAACATGAATCTTTAATAATCCCCGATTCTTATTTTTAGCAAAGGTCCAATATTAGGCGATGATTGATGAAATACAATTACTAAATATATCAATACTTGTTATTCGAAATTTAATCTTACATACGATATACTATATACTTAAATTGTGGAATTTTATATACACACCAATATCAAACGGAGATCAAATGTTATAAATATTTAAACTTAAACATCTAATCACTCTTTTGACTAATTAAAAAGTTGATTTGAATATGTAAGTGGTACATGTAAAGGGCAATTACTTTCATGGTAATGCACCAAATTGTATTCGATAAGGTGTTCACCGCGGTATGAGGCTACATGGTTGAACTACTGTAAAAGACTGTTGGTTAGGACATGTACGTCCGTGGTTCATACTTGTAAGATCCCGATTCATGCATGTACGACCCTGCATCATAAATGTTCAAAGCTGATTTACACGTGTACTACCCTGATTCAAATTTGTAGGACCCTGATTTATACATGTACGAACCTGAATTATACATGTACGACCCTCAGTTATTCATGTACGAACCTGAATTATATAAAACATATATATACGATCCTGATTTATACATGTACGACCCTAATTTATACATGTACGACCCTGATGCAGACATGTACGAGCCATATTTTTATCTTACCACCGAATTGATATCTGCCTGATATGACGTTGACTGATATTTTTTTATATCATGGTCAACAGGAAGTTCCTATATCAGTCATGTTTGGAGGATGGTCATATTACTCGGAATCAACTATAAAGTAATCATTTGTATTAAATTCAAATCAGAATCAACACAACAAACAATTTGATACCAAGATGTAATATATTTAAAACACAAAATGCAACAAAAATACTCGAACAGACGTATGCGACTCATTGTTTAACAATTGACATACAATCTGCACAAATATTACAGCATTTTCGATCGCACTGGATTTAAATCTTTTCTTACGCAGTGGATACATTCTTTCGCTACACAATCAGGTAAAAATAAGTTGTTTAACTGCATTTTAACTTTCAGCAGTTTCTTCTTGTCTATATAGCATAATCTTCTCCTATATGCTACTTGATCAACATCGTTTCATACTCTTATTTCACACAATAAATAGCGATAATTGTTGCATAAGAGATGCCACAGAGAAGCTTGGGTTAATAGGTAAATTTAAAAGTATAGGTAATACATTTATCTATATTGAGTGATATTTGCATAATCTTAAGACAATTCAAACACACATGTGCAAAGACCCTTTTTAAATATAATTAAATACAAGTATTATTGCACGTGAAATTACTTTTTGAACTGTTTACACGATTAAATTAAACGTTTGTAATGTGTTAATGGCCGACATATGTTGAAATAAAAATCTCCACATTTACGATCTACTTTGATCTGTTTGAATGTTTATAGTTGTTCTCAATTTTAGTGTGCTCACGTGTTTCGAACAATGAAATGAGTAGCACCGTTTCTAACTTTCGATTGGTTCTTTCGCAAACAGTTTGTATTTGATTTTTTTGTAACAAATGAAATCTGCTTTATCATGTATATGGGGTGTTTTCTAATTATTCCAATCAATGTTCTTAGAATGTTATATATACGACTAAATAATCAAATAAAGCCCTCAGAAATTAAGTCAAATTATAATAAAGTAACTGTTGGGCTAACAGCTAGTGGAATGTGAACAATATTATTTGTACAGGTTAAACAATGGTATTGTCATGTTAACAATCCATACAAATCGTGACGGATCCTGTTAAAAGTGTCGTCCCATATTAGCCTGTCAAGTCCGCACAGGCAAATCACGGACGACACTTTTCGCCTTAACTTGATTTGTGCTAAGAAGAGACTTTCTTGACACAAACAACACCATAAATGCGGAAAGTGTCGTCCCTAATTAGCTTGTGTGGACTGCACAGGTTAATCTGGGACAAAACTTTACGCGCATGCATTAAACCCCTTTTTCACAAGGTTCGGCCCATATTATATAAGGCTTACGATACCACCACACCAAATCACATATATGAGCATGTGCATACTCAAGAATGTTACGCATAGAACCTGAAGTAATTCAACGCTATTTTAATTAGGGCCTTTTTCGGCGTAAGCTGAATAAGCCAGCTTTTCACCCTGACTTGACCTTTGTAAGTTTCCAATAATACTCAAATAAAATTTCCCGCGGCTAGCTACGAATGAATGCACTTCATTTATTCCATTGGCTGATTTGAGTATAACACCAGAACATTGGAAACATATCCGCGTCTTTGTAACACTGTTTTACTGCATGAAACAATTTTATCTCTAATGAAAAGGCCCAATAGATAGAACAGTTTTACAATCAATTTTCGACATAAATACAGTTTGTGCGTTCACCTTTTATTTTCAGAGAAATACCAGCGCAAAAGCGTTTAACTAAAGGCTATGTTGTCATATTTAGTACTTACTTGCATTGCATTTCAACCCGCGAGATTTCGGGTCAAAACGCGGTCATTTTGTGAAAGTCAGAGTTTATATACAGTTCATCACCGGAGTTCGCAAAAGGGGTTGCGATCATTGTGTCTTACTGACAATAACGTAGTGACTGTAATGCATTGCATTCCAATCCGCAAGGTATCAAGGTCAGTTTGCGGTCAGTTGCAGAAATCTTTATATAAACGCCGTCTCGTAAACTTTGTGCACTTGAAGTCTGTTTTGATCAGAAAGATACTAAATAAAGATATTCGGCGATATTATTGTGGTATGTCAATCATCGATTTTTAATATGGTTTCAAAATTTGCATGATAAGGACCAATTTTGATAAAATTAATTAGAAATATTTATCCATTTAGACCAGTTTATTAAGCATGACCACAATAATTCGCTATACTATAAGTATGCAATTAAATAAGATTCGAGTATTGCCGGCTGACCTATATGCACTCGTTTATTTTCATGTTTCTTGTGTTTTTCTATTCTGTAAATATAGATATCTGAGTAATAATATCACATAAAGCAAAATAAGCCACGAAATCTGGCGCAACACCCCGTAATTGATTTGCTTATGATGTAGCTAACAACTGCGCAGAAAAAAGGCATCCGCTACTTTTTATCTCATAGAGATAACTTTTGATCGTTCATAAACATCGACCACAATCAACGCCGTATATCTTTTTAAAAGATATTTCTTGTTCATAATTCACTTATTGGCGTCGCACTGGAGTGCGGCGACTAGTATGTAATGCGTTTTTTTCGCTTATGGGAGGAGAAGTTATTTTACGGATCAATGTACATATTTTTGTTGTCAGAATATCTTACATAGTGGTGATTTTTTGTGTAAATTAGTTTAAATAAGTACTGCATTTGTGCCTATTATATTTATTACAACATTTATTGCCAATAATGCAAAGCTAATGGTTTTAATTAATAACTGATCACAGGGGAAAGATCACAGGGACTGGGCAAATACGCGAAACTTTCTGGTTTTGTATAAAAACAAAACATAATCAAAATATATTTATTTTGTGGTTTTTCTAACAATAGCGCACACTTTGCCTGTTCGAGTTTTGGTTAACGCGTATTTTCTTCAATTTTACAAGACGACATCGATTACACGGTGTATTGCTTTATTGATAACTTTTACTCTACAATCACTTATTAAGGCAATAGGTGCCTAGTGAGATCGGAAATAGTCGGTCGATATCGCCGTATTCGGAAAGCGTTTCGGCTATATAATAATAATATAATAATAATAACTTTATTTCACGAAGATAACACATTAAGAAATAGCATTTATTTTATGCTTTCCGGTGGTTTATAGAGAAATATCAGTGAATTAAAACTGATAATTTCACTGTTACAAACAGTGGAAATTATCAGTGAAAATTATCGATAATTTTCACTGTTTACTGTGAAATGACGTCATTTTTGGGACGAAATGACGTCATTATCCCAGCGAAATTCTTTAACTAAACTCTTTAACGATGTATATAAACTGTGAAAAAAATCATAAAATAAAAAGAAAATTTGTTGGATTCGGTAGAATATCGATTTTAATTCACTCGTGATCATAGAAAATATATTTTTTCACTCGTGGCTGCGCCACTCGTGAAAATATCATCTTCTATGATCACTCGTGAATTAAAATCGATAATCCACCGAATCCAACAAATATCCTCTATATCTTTTTTACAATGTGGTCTTCAAAAAACACAGTATATGTAAATATAACTCAACAATGTCTAGCATACTGCAATCAGCCATAAAAAAATTACAAAAGCATCATATAATGAAAATAATAATACTAATACAAATAATATTAATAATATAAAATAATATTTATAAAATTACAATAATAATAATAAGAATAATAATAATAATA
Source organism: Dreissena polymorpha (assembly GCF_020536995.1). Classification (NCBI taxonomy): domain Eukaryota; kingdom Metazoa; phylum Mollusca; class Bivalvia; order Myida; family Dreissenidae; genus Dreissena; species Dreissena polymorpha. Next base: position 49,298,624 of record NC_068356.1, on the reverse strand, counting down.
ATAAAAAAATAATAAGAATAATAACAACAATTATAATAATAATAATAATAATAATAATAATAATAATAATAATAATAATAATAATAATAATAATTATAAAAATAATAATAATAATAATAATAAAAATAATAATGGTTATTTCATTCTTCCATAACAACAGACAATCACAAAGCAAAAAGAAGAAGAATAAAATACCCAAAGGCGGTATTTTAACACATACAACCCACAATATCAAAAAAGGTTTTGCGTTTGTTGCAAATTATTTTTAAGGTGCCGTTTAAAGGAAATAAGTGTAGGTGCTTGTCTTATAGTATTTGGAATAAGGTTCCATATATTTCTCGCACAAAAGGAAAAAGTACGCTTTCCGTAATTCGTTTTAAATGCAACATATGATAAATCGTTGTGGGTGGTGGACCAAAGAAAGTATGTATTGTTATTTGATACAAAAATAACGTCATCAAAATAAGGAGGCATTGAGCCATCTAAAACTGTGTACACTATAGTCCCAACACGAAATTTACATCTATTTTCAAATGACAATCAGCCCAGTTTATTGAAAATCGGAATTGAAGGAGAGGAAAACGGCTTATTCATTATTATTTTTGCAGCACGTTTCTGTATCGAAATTACCTTCTTTGAATTTGATCTTGTGGCTGAGCACCATATTGTACAACAATAGTCCATATGTGGTAAGATGTATGAATTATAAAACAACTTCATTGTTTCATAATTTAGATAGGGTTTAATGCGTTTTTAATAAGACTAGCTTTGAGTTGAGCTTTCGACAGACGTTATTTATATGCAGTTTCCAAGTGAGATGTTTGTCAACAGTTATACCAAGTAAATTATGATGTTCAACTTGATCAATAACAATGTTGTTGATTTTAAGTAATAAGGTGTTTGCAGACTTTTTAGCACTGGAGAATATCATGCATTTAATTTTGTGTGGATGTATTAACATATTGTTAAAAGAGCACCAATTTGATATTATATCTAAGCCATTTTGCAAAGTACTTTGAATGCTTTTAATGTCAACATCAGCTACATGTAAGGTAGAGTCATCTGCATAAAGATCTAACGCTCCCTTTTGAAGGAAAAACGGCATGTCATTAATATATATAAGGAAAAGAAGAGGGCCGAGAATAGATCCTTGAGATACCCCGGCTTTTATAGTTTGAAAAGCTGATTGTTGTGTTCCGACTTTGACGCATTGTTGTCTGTTAGATAGGTACGACTGCATCAAGGTAAGCACACTCTCAGAGAAATGATACATAGAAAGATGTTTAAGTAAAATATCATGATCTACTAAATCAAAGGCTTTCCTAAGGTCAAGGTATACTGTCCCTACAATTTTTCCAGAATCTATGTTTTGTAGCCAAGAATCTATAAGTCGAATCAATGATGACTGACAAGAATGATTTTGACGAAAACCAGACTGGAAAGTATGCAACAATTGATGTTTTTCAAGAAATGACTTCATTTGATTTGAAATGTGTCTTTCAAATATCTTAGAAATAGTTGGGAGTATGAAAATGGGTCTATAGTTGTTTAGGTCATTTTTATCTGATTCTTTATGCACAGGCAATATATATGCATTCTTAAGCCTGTCCGGAAAAATTCCACTTTGAATGCTCTTATTTATGATTGACGTTATTGAGCCGACAATGGTATCACCACAATGTTTGAGTATATCAGAACCGATATTGTCAAGGCCAGGTGCTTTATTGTTTTTTAAACAGTCGATTATTTTACGGACCTCAAATACTGTTATTGGTGCAATTTCAAATAAATGTGTTTTTAGTTTATCATTGAGATATCTTTTGAATTTTGTATAATTATATGGTTCACATTTAGTTTTGGTGACCAAATCGGAGATGTTAGTAAAATGTGTGTTGTATGTGTCAAAGATCTCAGTAATGCTGTCAATGGTTGTATTATTTACGTAAAGTGTTAATGGCAGAGTGAGGGAAGGATTTGGATGTGCAAGGGAATTAATTGTTTTCCATATATGTTTTGTTGACACATTTTCCTTTACTGAGTTATTATAGAATTGTTGTTTATATTTTCTTATAAGAAACGTTACATGGTTCCTTTGTTTTTTGTACTCGTCGATTTTGTGATGTTTTTTCAACCAGTCTCGCATTTTAATTGCATGTTTAATTTCGTCTGAAAACCATCCAGGTAAAATTTGTGACTTAATTCTTTTTGTTTTAATAGGTGCATGGATGTTTAATGTTGATGTTATGGTATCAAGTAAATAATTGAGACATGTATTGGGATCTGAGACCATGTCAATCATTTCTAAATTTGACATTAATAAATCGTTTTAAAAAGTTTGTTCCTTAAAATGTTTGAATTGCCTATATTCTTTTGATATATGCTTGTTCTTATGTATTTTTGTATGCATTTGTCTTGTAAAACATACAGGAAAATGATCACTAACACTATGCGATGAAACAAAAACATTGCTTATACGATCGGGTCTATTTGCATATAAATGATCAATAATTGTATACGATTTCTTTGTAATTCTTGATGGTTTCGTTACTAACTGTTTAAGACCATTTGAAATTACAAACGAATTCCAGCGGGAGTTTTTGAATGTTTCTTTTTCAGATTGAAAGTTCATATTTAAATCACCTAAAATATAAAGTTCTTTACTCATACAGTTAATAGCATTTTTAAAGCTGATATCATAGGCTGATACCCAGTCAATTGCAGAATCCGGTGGCCTATAAATAAATTTAATTAGAAACGATTTAGCGTTTGGGAACATAATTTCAATCCAGACCGATTCTAATGAGCACGTATTTAAATGTTATCTATGTTTGAAAGGTATATTGTCTTTTATGTAAACAACTATGCCACCACCCTTACGATTATCTCGGTCACGACGAATACAATTAAAATTTGGAATTTGTATATCCGAATCTTGTATTTCATTGATTAAAAATGTTTCGCATAGTCCTAAAATATGTATTTTTGAATGTGAAAGTACATATTTAATTTCATCTAATTTAGGCATTATGTGACGTATATTAAGACAAACAACATTTAACCCTCTATTAGAAAAATTGAAGTCTAAATTAGGAGCAGTATTATTGTCACACTTGTCAATAGCAATACGCCTGTCAATATTTGAAATACATGTCGTGCAATTTGTACTTGAACTAGATTTATCAATATTGTTTTTACTAGGTGTCAAATAATTTGAACAATATGATGTTTTAAAAAGAGAGTTGCTCTTATCACATTTGCAGACATTATTATTACATCCATTACATATATACGTAAGTGTATGGAACCTGTTTGGAGAAAGGATACTGCTTGTTTGTTGTATATCATGCGATTGTCTGTTAAAATTGTCTTATATTGGAAACATCGTTGGAGCCATGACTCGTCTCTGTCCTCGGTATTTCCTGTGGCGCCCATGGTAGTACGAGTAGCCGCCGGCGCCCCATCGATTTTGGTAGCAGTCTTCGGCGCTGTGATTTCGCAGTCCACATACCGTGCATTTGTTTCCCTGTTGCCATCGCGATCTGTTAGTAAACGAAGCAATTTGGGGATGTTCGTTCACACTTCCTTTTCCGGACCCGTGCCTCGTTATTGGTAGTTGTTGATTTATGGCTGTAACAAGAGCACTAGTGCCTTTTGCATTGAGATGAATGCCATCTCGATGGTAGTAATGGCGGGCTGTGTTCCCATTGCCAAATACAAACGCCTGATGACAATCAATAATGCGTGCGTTCATGTCTTCTCCAGTCCGCTTTAATAATTCATTGAGCGGAAGTACGTCAGTGTCTATGCGTGGACAAGCGGTACACAAATATACTGTGCACGATTCCGATTTTCTTCTTATGTCCAGGATTAGAGATTTCACGTCATAGTAGAGCGTCGATCGAGCAGAACCGGAAGCAGCATCGTTTCCCCCAGCATAAACAACGATGTTATTGTATTTCGTTGCGATTTCTCTACTCAGATTTGACTGGATTTCATTAAGTTTCTTTCCATAAGCGATATCTACGGTAAAGTCCGGAAATTATACTAAATACACGAAATAAATTTGTATTTGTTTATTTTAGAGTTAAATTTGCTTATTTCTTTAAGATTTTAATAACTATACAATACAAATATAAGTTAAATTAATTCGTTTCATAAAATATGTGTGTTCATGACGTCACGGTTGTTGATATTTTCTTAGCAAAATGAAAGTGCGAAATAACAGCGAGCGATTTGCAAAATCGGGAAAAAAAAGAAGCAAACACCGATCGACAACGTTGTGTTCGATAACAATTATTCATTTACCGAGCTCTGCGATGGCGATGTGTGTGAAAATGGCTCACGTAAAAGCTATTCGCATTTGCTAAATGGCGTGAAAAGAGTAAGCAGAAGTGGGTGGGGAGTAGAAAAAGATTGATTGACTCGTTGAGCTGGAGGCTTCGCTAAACAAATTAAAGTATGGTCAGTTTTGTAATCTGTGTCCCATTCCTTTAACAATATATAACACTGTTGGCGATCTACAAAATGGCCTCAGTGGTTATGTGTACGTGGTTTGTGAAAACCCTGACTGTAGAGAAGTAAACCGTGTTGCTTATGGAAAGCAGCACCATCTCAAGATCAGGGGAATGCCATGCTTTGACGTAAATACCAAGCTTGGAACAGGTATGCATGTTTTCATTTTTCAACCTGCCATTTCTATCAATGTTTGATCATTGTACAATCGCCACTGATCTTTGGACTCCTTACCGATGTTAGACCCCTTTAAATTCCAAGTGTCATTCCCAGTGAATATTTGTTTATCGTGTAATATATAAGGAAACATTCCGGTGCCCATTATATTCAGTTTTCAAATTTAGTTTCGCATTTGTGTTGTTAAATCCAATTGATTGCTCATTCATGTAATTTAATAATGTAATGATGATACGAATGAATTCTATGAAAATACATTGTGACGTCATTATTAAGTAACTGCGTCCTTATTTCGTTTTCATGTTCTTATCATTTTCAATTCTCTTTAAGCAATGAAAGTCAGTTTGGACAGGCCGGTGAAGGTAAATAAGTTCCTAACCACTCTAAACATAACGCTTATTGCAAATATAAATCTTAAGAAGATGGAGGCTCGTGCTGGGCAGGCCATCAAGAAAATCTTTACTGCGTCGTCTAACAAAGCATCCATTGGTGCTTATGAGAAAGAGATGGAGTAAGTGTAAAAACTAACTTTTAATACAATGTTATTGACTATTCTGGTGCCAAATTTAAGTATTTTTCTCATCAACTGTCTTCCTATTTCCTATTCCAGATGTACATAAAAATATTTATAATTTTTGTTTTAATAAAGGCACTGTGTTCATAGTTTGGTAAAATTACATGTTTTAAAAGATTTTTGGTTAGAACCCCAGGGCAGGCACATTATTAACAATATTTGTGATTGTTATTATAAATATTAAAAGTTATTCCAAATATTACAATTTTTAAAAATAAATTCATTACTTTTAGTAATAAATCTTATGAAGGAGCATAGGTATATTAAAATTCTGAGCTTTTTATATAAATGGTGACCAACGATCATATAAGGCGTCAGAATGAAACTTGAAGGGGAATTATAAAATTCATGAAATAAGCATTGTGTGAATTTTATTTTGTATTTCAGTTCGAGGTACAGTAATGCCTGATATTACTCAGATTGCTGCTGTGCATTTGAAGACGGGTTTACGTTGTCGACATATGTTAAGACAACAGTGCCAATTTCTTCCAAAGCTCAGAAAGTGATTGGCATCTCTGTTGATGATCATGGAATAATGCGTGTAACTGGTGGAAGTGTTGATAGTGTATCAATTAAAACTTCTCTACATGATTGTATGATGTGGCTTGCAAAGTTTCCCAGAGCCATTTTGTTGCTCATAATGGGCGCAAGTTTGATTTTCCGGTTTTGGTTAGTGCATTGCTGAACACACACTGTTTTGAAACGTTTTGTATTTGTGTAAGCAGTTTTGTTGACTCTGCTGGTTTTCAAAAATCGTATCCTGGACAGTCACACAAACAGGAACATCTAGTGAACGTGTTCTCCAGGCAACCTGCAACGCCCACAGTGCTCCTGATGATGTTGAAGCACTGTGATCTTTGCTTCAAACATCTAAAATTACTGACAATATGGCCCACATCTTTACTGTTACTGCAATCCATAATTCAGTTTAAGTAATGAAAAGCCTTAAAGGCAAAAATCATTAGATTGTTAGACGTGCTGGTGCATAGAGGAACTCTAAAGCGACCAACAGCTGAAAACATTGCGGGATATGGACTGGCCTTGTGTCATTTGAAAGCCATATTTTCTAGTTCAGGAGAGGATGACTTTAGGGATACTTTCATTGCTAATAATAATGAGGGACTACGAAAAGTCACAAACGCAAAAAAAATATTTTATCTGAAGTGGTCCCTAAACTCGGACAGTTTTTCAGTGACGAAAAGTGACGGAACGAGATAATATGGCTTTCAAATGACACGCGGCCAGTCAAAATCACGCAATGGCTTAATACTGATACTAAATTATATTACATATAGTTGTCATTAATATGGCTGTTTTTATTAAAATATAAGTTGTATATTATTGTGCTACATGTTTACAGAAACATGATAACTTATACATCTTTATGCTAGGTAATATTGGGACAACTTTGAAATTTTGTGGTGAACTGCGCCTTTATTTGTATGTTGCCTATTGACTTTAGGTGACCTTAAGATTGTATTATTAGCTCGGTTGTTTTCGGATAAAACTCCGAGGTATTGTCATAGCCTCTTCGTCGTCCGCCGTCCGCGCTCCGCCGTCGTGCTAAAACCTTTACATTGGCTCTAAAATTAAACTGCTTCCACCTACAACTTTGGAACTTCATATGTACATGCACCTTGATGAGTTCTACAGGCCAAACCTATTTTGGGTCACTAGGCCAAAGGTCAAGATTACTGTTACCTCTAATATAAAACTTAACTTTGCTCTTACATCATAGTGCTTCCACCTACAACTTTGAAACTTCATATGTACATGCACCTTAATCAGTTCTACATGCCACACCAATATTTGGGTCACTAGGTCAAAGGTCAAGGTCACTGTGACCTCTTATATAAAATTTTAACTTTGCCTCTAACATCACAGTGCTTCCACCTACAACTATGAAACTTCATATGTACATGCACCTTGATGAGTTTTACACGCCACTCCCATTTTTGGGTCACTAGGTCAAAGGTCAAGGTCACTGTGACCTCTAATATAAAACTTTAAATTTGCCTCTAACATCATAATGCTTCCACCTACAACTTTGAAACTTCATATGTACATGCACCTTGATGAGTTCTACACACCAAACCCATTTTTAGTCACTAGGTCAAAGGTCTAGGTCACTGTGACCTCTACTATAAAACTTTAACTTTGCCTCTAACATCACAGTACTTCCACCTACAACTTCCACCAGTTTTTCACTGTGACCTCTAAGAAAAAAATTCTGACAAGCTTTCGCAGCCGAGCGTGGCACCCGTTATGCGGTGCTATTGTTAATGTATTATTATATCAATATTAATCCAAAAAGAAGTGATATACAAATTTATACTTAATTTCATTGCGTGAAATGCATTTCATCACACTACAAGTGGCATAAAACGTAATTAAAAATTCTTGTCACTGAACCATTTGTTGTCGTTTTTGCCATTTTATCCAAATAAGTGCATATATCATTGGACATCAAAGGCACAATTCTCATTTAATGACACATTTTAGCTCTCCTATCTAGAAGTGACATGATGAGCTTATGTGACCGTGTAATGTCCGGCGTCCGTTGTGCGTGCGTGCGTGCGTCCGTCAACAATTTGTTTTTGTAGACAGTAGAGGTCACAGTTTTCATCCAATCTATATGAAATTTTGTCAGAATGTTTATCTTGATGAAATCTGGGTTAGGATTGTATTTGGGTCATCTGGGGTCAAAAACTAGGTCGCTAGGTCAAATAATAGAAAAACCTTGTGTAGACAATAGAAGTCACAGTTTCCATCCAATCTTCATGAAATTTGGTCAGAATGTTAATCTTGATGAAATCTGGGTTTGGATTGTATTTGGGTAATCTGGGGTCAAAAACTAGGTCACTCGCTCAAACAATAGAACAACCTTGTGTAGACAATAGAGGTCACAGCTTTCATCCCATCTTTATGAAATTTGATCAGAATGTTTATCTTGATGAAATCTGGGTTGGTATTGTATGGGTCATCTGGGGTCAAAAACTAGGTCACTAGGTTAAACAATAGAAAAACCTTGTGTAGACAATAGAGGTCACAGTTTTCATCCAATCTTTATGAAACTTGGACAGAATGTTTATCTTGATGAAATCTGGGTTGGGATTGTATTTGTGTCATATGAGGTCAGACACTAGGGCAGTAGGTCAAATCATAGAAAAACCTTGTGTAGACAATAGAGGTCACAGTTTTCATCAGATCTTAATGAAATATGGTCAGAATGTATGTCTTGTTAAAATCTGGGTTGGGATCGAATTTGAGTCATCTAGAGTCAAAAACTAGGTCTCTAGGTCAAATTTAAAAAAAACTTGTGTAGACAGTAGAGGTCACAGTTTTCATCCAAATTTAATAAAATAAAATGTATTTTGTATAATAGTGTCACCCCTATTGAAAGGGCCAGCCAAATTGGCTTATGAAACACCTTTGCGTGTTTACCATGTACCTCCCAACTCCTATCAATATGCCAGGCCCCAGGCGGATAGAAGTCAGTAACCATTCATGTTTAACGCTCGCGGCTCACGAGCCGGCCATATCGGGACAAGTCCCATGACAAACATCCATCCTTCGACAAACGCTCCACATGGTGCTCGAATCTTCGACCTCCCGATCCTGAAGCGGACGCCATATCCACTAGGCCACGGCGATCGGCATAAAATCTGGCCAGAATGTTAATCTTCATGAAATCTTGGTTGGGATTGTAATTGGGTCATCCGTGGTCAAAAACTAGGTCACTAGGTCAAATCATAGAAAAGCCTAGTGTAGACAATAGAGGACATAGTTTTCATCTGATCTTAATGAAATGTGGTCAGAATGTTCATCGTGAAAATATCTGATTTTGGATTGTGTATGGGTCATCTGGGGTCAAAAATTAGGTCACAGGGCCAATTCTAGTAAAACCTTGTGTAGATAAAAGAGGTCACAAATTTCATCACTGTGTTTGATTTGAATTAGTATATTGTAACCTTTAGTGCGGTCGTAATATTAGTGACAACTTTATATGAACACCAGTTCAGAATGGTGTCTACATAAAAAATTAACACTAACTTTTTAACCTACTGACCCAAAGGACCACCAGCTTTCAGAAATTACTGGTCCTCCAAGATTTTAAGTGGTCCGACAATATCTATGTTATTTTTCATGAATTTCAATTAACTTTCCGGACTAACCACAATGTATTGCGCATTTATAAAAAGAAAACTATACTACAGGGATTTCAATAGACGCAGAATCCTGCGTTTTGACGCGAGCAAATTAAAAATGAAAAATTAAAAAAACAAAATTGATCAAAGGTCAATTAATTACGTAGATCCATTATTAAGTCCAGCGAGTTTTGTCAGTTTGTTAATCCACCGATAATTACGACTAACACCCATCTTATATTAACTGGAATCACAGTTCATTTATTATACTAACAAGTCATAATACTACACATAAACATTTAGAATACACATTTCCTTGATTAGATATAATTTATTCGAATATTAAATTGTTATGTCATGACCTTCGACATTGTAAATGGCGGACTTATTGTAAATTAACATTCAACCCGCGTTCAATTCAAAGCTGGCGATTCAACAACAACAGATTCAAATTACAAGTAATGGTTATTCAATAATGGAGAAAGCATTAACTGGATTAGACAAACATTTGATTAGGATTGTTAAACCAGATAACAACAAGGAAAATTTGGATTATTAAAGTTAAACTACTACAGGTAATTAAATTCTTAAGTTTGCAAATTTCGGACATGTATAGTATTCGGATAAACAGTAATAGATATTCTACATGTTCCACGCAATTAGATTGTGTTTTGTTACAAAAGCTATCATAGGGATGACGATAATAAACATGTAATGATGATAAATATGTGATGAAAAGGTGCTACCGGTACATATCTTAAATTGCTTCAATGTGTTAAAAGACTTACATGTTGTAAATGTGTTATGATAAAGTAGATTTTAATGAGCATTTATTGTGTTTACAAATAAACATAGTATAGTGATAGAAATAATAAAACTTGTGAAAGGAACATGTTTTGTTTTTGTAAACATTCGTCGATATTGTTCGCACAAAATATTTATATTTTGTCATTATCTTTGTGTACCAATTCATTAAAATATGTTGTGTTATGCATCCTGGTATTGTTATTTAATAATTAAAGCAGTATAGCTTTTTAAGATATTGTGTTTCTCTTAGAGCATCTTTTTATCTAAAAAAAAGAATAATACAGACAAAAACACAATTAACGCGCTTCAAAATTGACCCCAGCATTTTTCAATTTGACTCCTCAAAATTTCAATCCAAGGGTCATTGACTCCTGGTTTCTAAAATCTATTGAAATCCCTGATATTATCTACTGAACTATCTCTCATCCTTTTCATATTTGCTGTACTTCAAGCTTCTCTTCATTAGTTTTAGGGTTTTTAGGCGGCGGTAACAGGTTCAACCACTCCCGGAATGAAATTCCACATCGTGAAAACTTGTTATCTTGAAATACGCACGTTTATTCTCCGGCAATATCAAAACATTATTCGGCACTCTCCAGTGTAAATTCGCACGGTAAACAAAGTATATTCTGATGGTACTAAGATCGATACAATGCTGATTATTGCTGCTATTTCAAAATAATAAATACCATTCTGTTAATTTCTCAATCCAAACGCTTCGAATTTTATGTTAATTTGTGTATCGATCACGGCAAAGTCCAGAGACATTTGCGGAATGCAAATCGATTTTTGGATCTGACAACAGGTTTTTGTCATCCGGGCATCTAGAAAAATTGGAATTTCCAATATGTTGCTATTTTTCATCCCGGTCTCGCCCTTGCAAAAAATTAACCCATAACTGTGTTTTTTGTAAGTTTTTGTGAGCAGAAGTTGGTTTTTGTTAGATAAAGCAAAGACCTATGTTATCTATAGGTCTTTGGATAAAGCGAGTTTTATGTGAGTTAAACTGGGTTTAAGTTGGTTTTGTTAATGTAGATGTGTGTTCTCAGAGTTTTTCTCGTGCAGAGTTGGTTTTTGTGTGTTAAAACTGAGTCTTTTTATTTATGAGTGTGTTAAAGTGTGTCTTTAAGTTTCAGAAGTGAGTCTTTGACATCGAAAGTTGGTCTTGTTAAAAACAGAAGTGGGTTTAAGTGAGTTAAAGTGTGTCTTTAAAAAAAATGTTTAGAGAGTTGCAATGTGACTAAAAGACTCACTTAAACACACTTTTCAATAAGTTGGTCTTTTATTTTGATGATAAATTTCGAATTGATTCTAGTTCATGTTAATAAATTCATTTTCTGAAGAGTTAATTTTCAATGGGCTTTTTTGTTAGAATTGACATAATGATAAATTTCCAAAATGTGTGCAACTCTTTCGAAAAATAAAAGCTTGCATGTTTAGGCAATAGCTTTTTAACCCAAAAGACGGAGGATCAAACCTTAAGGAATCACCATTTGCTGTTTTTTAATTTAATTTTAAGTACAAAAATGCGTTTGTTGTTATTTAAAGTTAAGATTTTTAACAGCATCATTACAAAATGCCCAAATCCGTGAACAAGTCCCTTTAAATCCACAAGCATGTGAAAGATCACGGATGTTACAATTTTTTGAATGAATTATCAAGCAGACAAGAAGAACAACTTTTGATAAATTGAACAACTCCAAGACTGTATATAACTTATAAGCATGGATTCGTTCACAATCCATAACATTTATTGCAAAGTGATCATGCCGAAACGGTCAATTCATACAAGTCATTCAAAATGAACACAATATTTACATAAAAGAACAAAAACTTTATCCACTTAAGCATATAAAAGATCATAGTGATAAAACATTCATCTTATTATACAAACATGTGTGAAATAATGAGTAATACAAATAATATGGATTCATTCACAATCCATCACATTTATTGCAAAGTGATCAAGCCGAAACGGTCAATTCACACAAGTCATTCAAAATGAACACAATATTTACAGAAAAGAACAAATATTTAATCCACTTAAGCATTTAAAAGATCATAGTGATAACACATTCATCTTAGTATACATTCCTGTGTGAAATAATGAGTAATTAAAATAATATGGATTCATTCACCATCCATAACATTTATTGCAAAGTGATCAAGCCGAAACGGTCAATTCACAAAAGTTATTCAAAATGTACACAATATTTACAGAAAAGAACAAATATTTTATCAACTTAAGCATTTAAAGATCATCGTGATAGCATATTCATCTTATTATACATACAAATAATAAGTAATACAAATAATAATCAGAGAGAAGGTAAATAACGTCATATTAATATAATATTATACACAGTCTATTTACAAGGATCTCATTATCTGCTGGTGTGAGTAAAAAGTAACCGAGCTCTAGTGTGTGTGTATACCTGAACATCAATACAACCTAATCCCTTCTACAAATGGCAACATATTAAAAGATAGATTGAAATAAAGGACACGATGTATCAATTTTCACAAATTTTATTATGTGTAGCCAATTTTAGGCAGCCTAAAGCGAAAACAAAAATTTAGACTGCCCTTATGGCTTACATGCTGTCGTAATGTCTATGTGTGTTTAAGATAATCAGTCTTTGTGTGAGTTTGTGTGTGTCTGTGTGAGCTTTTGTACGAAAGGGGAGATACAGTATGCTTGAGAGTGTTGTTTGAATATAAATATAAACAACTGATTTTGCACTTAATCACTATGTTTACGGATACAAATTGTAACAGGCAAAAACAAAATACATTTATTTAATAATACAATGACAATAATAAGCATTGCGTAAGTGAAAAATGCAATTATCTCTTTGTAATGCAAGTTATAACACTGACATTTAAGCGCTAAGAGATAACCTTCTTCTAAATCAATGAATTACACGAAGTGCATATATACAATGTGTGTGAAGCTTTACTCCACAAGGTATTTACAATAACAAGACATATTTTAGGCACAGTGACCATGAACTCCTGGATGTTTGGCAATATATGCTTCCGTTTCATTTCCACACATGAACATTGCCTTGTCAACAATTTCCGACACCTTTAACATACTTTCATCTTCTTCAACTTTCACAATGTTTAGGTGATTTACAATTCTGTGTTCAGTTGTGTGTACTCTGTGACCTATCACAAGACACTGGTCAGTCGTTTTCTCATATAAATACATCTTCGCAACAAGCACGCCTTTTCATGCGCTGGTATTCAAGGGATGTAAGAAGCTGGCCGTTGAACAATTTGACGCGATTAACTTTTTGGAGTATGCACTGTTCTGAAGTTTTCAGAAGTTCAGCAACTTTCTTTTTCAATTGGATGTCTTCCACATCAACTGGTTTCCCAACTAGATGACAGTCTTTGCATTGTAGGTATGTTTTAGTGCGACGTCCTGTGGCTAACATTTCATGGGTGATAGCCTTGAGAGGCTCACTTGTAATTGTTTCAACTTTTGTATATATTTTCTGGTGTGCTAACATCGTAACTAGAAGCTGACTGCTCACATTGCCAGTTCCATGTGAAGACTTGAGGAGTATTCCGTTCATGTCCTCGTACGGAAAACATGACCAGCTCCAGAGTGGAGCGTGCATCCGCGCATAGTGTACGAGATGACAACCTATGTTGTGAACGTTGAGGCCGCAGTTTCTCTCACCGTACAGGTTCTGGAAAGATATGTGGAACTTTATCAATGCCAGTTCTGCCTTTTCCAACATGTCTTCTGTCAGTCCGTCACCAAGCAGGCCATAGATACCATTGACAAGATAGCTCAGGTTGTCAAGGTACTCTTCCGGCAGCACACCCTCCAAACATGGAACGCTGTAAAAGATCAGCCAATGTTGGAGTTCGGAAGCCTTCCATTTGCTGATGTTTCCTATACTCATTGGCAGCCGCGTCACTCTGTCTGTTGGTTTCATGGCTAGCAGTCTTGCATCCACATTAAACACGCTATTCCCAATGTAGTTTGATTCTTTAGCGTTCTTCTTGTCAAACCACAGAGTCATTAACTTTTTAGTTGTTCCCAACAAAACGCCGTGCATATTCTCTGGGACGAGGGCTTTTTCAGGCTCAGAGTTATCAATGTCAAACAAAACCGAAACGCTTTTTACACCTTTCACATGTTTAGATGTTTTCAATGCCTCTTCTGCGTTTAGGAGGATCGAACTTGAAGTTCGTGTAGGTGCTTTCAACAAGGGAAAGGCCCTGCAATGTCCCTTGTCTTGTTTAAATACTTTACCAGGGTTTTCACAGGTAAGGCAAGCATATTCCCCGTTATGAGGAACCATGTTTATCACCTCAGCCTTAGCTTGTAGGTCCATGGTCACGCAGGTTAGAATAGCCTTGACCGGGTGATCATTCACACTTATTCCGTCTATCGAGGGGATGTTTAGTTCCCTCACAAGCGGCTGCAGGTATGTTTTGAAGCATGGCTTGCCACATCCTTGCCATAAACCCAAGATAATCATGTTTTGTGTAAAAAAAACTCTCTGATGGTGGTATCTCGTTGATCACTAGAAACACAAGCCACAGGCTGACGTTTGATGAGTTATACAACGGAATTTCATCAGTGTTCATGGTCATTGTCACTGTTGTTGGATTTTTCATCTCGTCCATGATTCCGTCTCTGTTGAGAATGTCAACAAGCTGCTGTTGGAGAGGGACAGTGCTGAAGAATGACTTTCTTCGCTTTCGATACTGGGAATCTTCTGTGCCCGTGTATCGCATTCCTTCACATCCTTCAGTAGAGCACCTGAAGACTTCTTCATCCATTGGATATAGCTTGAAGCACTGATCACAGAAATCATATATCAATGGTTCAGTATCGCAAAAGCTACTCTTCAGTTCCTTTGTTGTTGTGTCCTCTAGGCTTGCATTACCAAGAACATCGATCAGCCTTAACAAATGTTCAGCAGCCGAGCCAGAGAGTTTCATTTTGTTTACATATGCCAGGATAGCCATATACTGTTCGTTCCTTGGGGCATCCTTACTTGTTTCAGCTACATCATGTACTTTTTCAGTGTCACATTTTGTGTCTTCTTGGCACTGCATGGATTCATATTGCGTAGGCTGTGATTGGTTCCCATCAAGTTTTCTGTACTTAGTGCGTTCCGGAACTGATGCTGCATCATCAATTTCGTACTGCTTGTACATCCCCCTCTTTCTTCCCGCCAATTCTGAAAACAGAAACGTAACTTAAGCAAATGAAGTTTGCAAACTTCATAGTCTTACAATTATTATTTGATAAACAATTCTTAAAAATATACCATGTGATCTACTGAAACACACATGATCTCAACTTGTACGTGATCAAAACCACACCATCCTTAAAAAATAGTTTGTTTAAAAAAATTGAGATCAACGTCATCAGGCGAATTATAGCTTGGCATGTGGGATAGGTGAATTAATTATTTCAATATTTTGATTGATATAGATGATGATTACAGGAACAGACTACATAATGGAACCCATTCATATAACAACATTCAATACATTTTTGAAGAAAATACAAATAGAGCATTAAAATTAATCTTTGAATGCTGCCATCTTTGAGTGTGTGGCCGAAAACAGATCATGCATGTATACACAAGACTCTCTTTCTTGTGAATGTGTACATTTGAGTTGGCAATTTGGTGGAGACGGTATCGCAAACAAAGGAAATTTTATGTTTAATATAAATTAAACCAAGAAATTACCTGGCAACAAACTCTGTTGGTCTGGATGTTTACTTTCCATGTGAGTGACAAGTCGTTGCGGTCTGGATAGTTGCTTGCCACATATAGAGCACCCAAACTTCCCATCTGTGAAAAAAAACATAATGTTCTATTTACCTTTTATATGAATGAAATATCAATAAACAACTAAAAGAGTGAAAGTACTAAAATTTAAAAGTTTTGGGAATGACAGGAGACGTACTAATTTTTACAAAACAAAGGGTAAGACTTCAGAAGCTTTATGCCTATACTTTCCATTATTTACCTATGCATTTTTTTCTCCATGTAATATCAGTTTAGCTTTCTATAAATTAAGTGTAGACAGAATTTATAAATGAAAGCGTAGTTGTCAATTCAGTTGTTTGGTTAGAAGAGCTCAGAAAGACCATCTGAATGAACAAACAAGCAGAGTCTTCATTACCCCTTCAAGCATTTCTCTCTGAGAGAATAAAACGCATGTTGTAAAATTCCTATGCAGAACAATGAGCTTCAATGAATTAAAGATGCATGTTTTTTAGGCCAAACTTGCATTAACACATACAATTTATAATGGAATTATTAATTACAAGAAGCAGAATTTGTTTTATAACATAAAGATTTACAAGTTCCCTTACCTATGACCTTGTTTGCCATTGCCCACATTGTATAATGCTCTTGTATTGTTTGTCAAATGTCGGATGACGATGGCTCTTTCAGAACGTCACAGCTGGACACAGTCACTGTCAGCGACTACTAGTCACCTTTAGTGTAAATCTGAAAATTCAACACACCATCTTTAATTTGCAAGACCATGGTTTAAGGTGGTTTAAATGCATTTATTGAAAATAAGTGCTTTTTTCAAAGTGTTGTGTTTTTGAAAAATGTCCCTGCTGGAATACATACATGATACAAGTTATAAGATATAACTATAACACAGATATGCTGTTTTGAATATGTAACAGTCAGTGTTTATCAGTTTCTCTGTGAACATGTCCCTTTCATTTAGATTGCATCGTAGGCTAGATTGAACTTTAGCGGGGGTTTGGGGGCGGTAGCCCCCGATACTAAGTAAATATATAGGATAAACAAGATACTAAGGTGTGGCGTTAGTTGTTATGTGTAAGGTGTTAAGGCCAGGGTAAGGGTTACGGTACGCTGTTCGATGTTAAGTGTTGCGTACCAGTAAAGCTCAATCGTCCCGCATCGTATTGACAAGTGTATAAAAAATACCTCTAGGCATTGCTTATGATTCCGATTTCAAATGCTGTTTAACCGTATTACATGAAAAGGTTGTATAGTGCACATCCGATTCGCTTCGGATAAACCAAAGACCTATAGATAAATAGGTCTTTGGATAAATCTTCATACTTTACTAAGATGTCGGTATTTCGCCAGATCTATATAAATTAATCAATAATAAAGATATACAAATGACATCGAAATATCAATCAAAATAGTTAATACTTACGATTACGGATTAGGAATCATTTTATTTTCTTTGGAGAATTCAGTAGACGCTACAACGTGAAGCTTCCTTGTTTATTTACCATGATGCAACTGATCACGTGACTTACGAACACACGCGATTTTAAAGTTTTTCTTCAAAAATGATTTGCTTGCATTCGCGAGTACTCTTTTAAATATAAAACGGTCGAAAATTCTATCTTTAATTATTTCGAGAAGAAAGAAATACAAATTAATATGAAAGGTAATTCACTCGGTCATAACCGCCAAGTTCCGATTGGTGAATCGGGACGCTCGGTTAAGTCCGTCAATTGTACGAGGCAAAAACGTACAATTACGAAAATTCCCTCTATATACCGAAATTACCCGTTTGCCGATTATAATTATGGACGCAATTCAACTTTATAAAATGAATCTTTTTTTGTTATGTGTTCTACGATGTAGCAAGACCAATGAAAGAGAGAAGTCTCATACATGCCATATTTTGTTATTGTCTAAATCGGCACATGTTAAGACAATTTTCGGGTCATTTTATATTCTTAATTGACACGTAAAAATAAGAATTCTCTCTGCTAGCTGACGACGAGTTAATTCTTGCATTCTGGCTAATAAAGGTCATAAATGTGTATTCAATTGCAAAAATATTGCGGATGTAACAAGCGGTGCTGTCTGAATTTTTTTTTAGAACTGATATCTATAGGGGCGGGGAAGTAACATTTAAAAATGCTTAAAGCACGTGCGCATATCGATGACTGTTCTTAATTAATTATAAGCACTAATCGACAAGCAAATTAAAATTGAATGCAAGCGAACAAAACTACTTTATGAACATTGGGCGAAAGTGGAGTCTTGTTTTTGGAATAATAAAACTGCTTCTGGTTGTACTAAAATTAATTTAATTTTTAAGTGACAAACACCTTAACGGAAATATAACCTTGCTTAAATGTATTTTTCAGTTTTTATGGTGAAACAAATGCAAACACAACTTTTTCATACTAAAAAACGAACAATAACTATATTTCGTGAATTGAAAATAATTATGCGTCCACTTCCTGAACACGATCGCGCGGGTACCGAAATCCACATGTTTTATTGTTACTTCATATCGATTTGTTTTGATGTACGTCGTTTTCTGAGAAAATAAGCAATCTGTATAATATAATAAAACGGTTATTGACAATGGTTATTTTTAATACAGACATCTATAGATAATAAATAAACGGTGATTGTTTGTTATTTGGCAAACAAACCAAAAGATTGTAGCGCCCACATGTACACATTAATTGAACAAACATCGAAACGACAAACTCTTAATAATCACCAATTATTTCTTAATTCTTCGTAAATAGACAAAGGAAATTATTATTGAATATAAAGCTTAAAGCGTGTCGTGGTGGAATAACTAGCGTTCATTGGAAGAGCTTAGATGCAAACGTAAACTAAAATAACAAGTTTAGATTGTTTGACAAAATGCATTTTAGATTATTATTTGTATAGATAATTAATTGTGTCTAAATAAACAATTTTCTTGTCTTCTTTTCGGAACAGAATAGCAAAAACAAACAAGTAAACAGAATAGCAAATATTAATTTTTAGAACGAAACTTTTGGAAAAAGTTTTTAGTAAATAAACTTCGTATGATGAACTTTTTAATGTTTAACTTACTTATTTTAATGGAAATGGGAAATAATATCAAGTTTTTATCAGAATAAAAGGCAGTTTAAGTTGTAACGAAAAAACTAAGTATGTTATTTTCATGTATATGCCTATAAAATCATCATATGAATTCTAACCTAAACTACATAAATAATAGATTTATTTATTAACATTGTGTTTTGAAAATAAAGGTTTTCGATAGATCGATATAATTTATTGCGTTTGCAAACACGTACATTGCATTTGTTGGATATTATTTACCACACGTGTCTGTAGTTTCCATGAAACGCCATATGGTACCTTGCAATGTAGAGCCTAAGATCATAAAACGAGTTTAAAGTTGTGATAACTGGGGTATTAATCCCGGATGTAAGTCTGAAAGAAAGTTAAATTCAGATAATGTCCAGACGGTTACTAACTAACAAGTTTGGTGTCAAAAACTACATGTACCGATGATTTGGGAGACGATAATCTGTCATTTACGAAAGCATCAGAAGCTGTAATTGGATTTTTCCAAATTATCATACGATTTAAAATTCTAGGGCCAATATAACAATTAGTAGTTTTTAGTTAAAACCTGCTGAAAACTATTTTGAATAAAGAAGATATTTTAAATCTTCATAATTATGAAGTCATAACTCGTGATTTTTGGCAATGTATGAAATATTATTACTTATTGCATAAATATTGTAATTCAATGTAAAAGAAAATTCACATAACATTTCAATACTGTGCGTATTAATCGATGTGCGGGATTCGCGGTACTTTAAGTAAATTAACAATACGCGGTACAGGTGTGTATCGTAAACTCTAATTAAATAGTCACTCTTACGTTGTTTGGTCAACTCGAACAAAGTCAACTCGTACCTTATTCAAACTATTGATGTCTTAATGGGTTCTAGATGAGTAATTTATACATAAACACAAATGATAAACACTTTCAGAGTTTAGTTCAATATTTTTTATTGCAATATTTTCCCAAGTAACACATATTTTTTGTTAGAATAGTTATTTCCTTAGCGCAATGTTCGCTTCGTCACGTCAGACAGTAGACGCTTGAGAAGGTACATGGGAGGGGCAGTCCCTGCTCTCCCGTTGGGCCGTTAATGCCTACCAAGAGTTAAATTTGAAAGAAAGTTTATGTTTCGTTTGAACTTAGCATAATATATGAACAATTGCAAAATCTACCACCAACTATTTTACCTCCACTTCTCGGCTCAACAGACGGCTAGTTTTCTAAAAACAAGAGTAACACATGGCAGTATTTAAAAATGTGGACATAACTTACATTTAAAATAAAGTTTTAAATCACTTCAATTTTTATCAACTACTACTACTTTATCAAATTGGCACAGTCACCTCACGAAAGCGTGCACACTCATCAGGTTGTCGAACGGTTTCCGCACAATCTGAAAATGAACGTTATGTTATACATCTCAACTATGTCGTTTCGTAAAGATGATTTATAGGTATATTGAATGGTAAGATACCGCATACATTAAAACTTACATCACCTTATTTTCATTTTCTTTAATTTAAACCTGATTATATAAGTAAAACTAATAAATTACAAGCTGAATTAACACTAATTGAATCTTGCGCTGCATACAACACCCTTTACACCATTATCCGTGTTGTGACAAATATGAAATTACAACTGATTAATTATCAATTAACTTTAATTGATTACTGTTTGGCCATTTTAATTATTGTTTGTTGTATATAACACCTTTCACACCTCTTACACACAAACACACACACACTTATACTAGTAACCCGTGAAAAAAAATATCGACCACTAGTGTAAAAGAGACATTAATAGTGACAACCGTATATTCGGATGATTAAGACTCATCGACATAGAAAAGATTCTAAAAGCAAAGGGAAATGACTTTTGTTCAGTGTTATTCGCAATTCACTGCTTTACTGGTTGCAATACTGTGAGCGCATTTGTGAGAACGGGGAAAGTAGATCCAGTAAAGCTTCTCGAGGAAAATACAGACTTAATGCGTACCTTTGACAAGTTTGGTGAAAGACGGGCGTGTATTGATGACTTGTTAGTGGAAGTTGAGAATTGTGTTTGTTATGTGTATGGAATACCAAATTACTCAGATGTAAATATGCTCCGGTTTGATACATTCTCTAAGAGAAGTGAGATCAAAGGTAATACTCTGAACTCATGCGACACTATTGACCTAAGTTTGCTACCGCCATGTAAAGCAGCACTCAACATGCACACCAGACGTACTAATTACCAAATATATATTTGGTCACACGCCCATGAAAGATATACCTGCATGTCTGATGTTCAAAATAGTGGCTAGAAACTTGGTGCAGACGGAATCGAATATGTGTGGACTGATAGTGACATTTTCCCCAGTGAGCTACTGGATATACTCTGTACAAAGTAGCAAGAGGATAAAACCAATCAGGATGAAGATGACAATGATGATAGTATTGAAATTGACAATTTGCTTAATGAAGTGTTTTATGATCAGTGATATAATTCTATGTCCTGACAATAAAAATTAAAAAAAGGAAAATCGTTTGTTACACTTTGATTTGAAAGTATAAAATAATTATGATTATTATTATTATTATTATTGTGGTTATTGTTATTATAACAATAATACTCATCATCAAAATAATAATAACTATGTTCAAGATGATACAATTATCAGGTTATAAATAACTTCTAAGTTGAGTATAAATCGGTCGACTATTTGCCTGAGAGATGAATTCCTATGTATGCTATCTCGTTATCATCATAATTAGTATCACTATTATTGTTATTATTATCATCAGGATTAATAATTGTGACATTGATTATTTTTATTATTTTACCAAGCGTGTTGGCATATTGTTTGATAGAATAATGTGATTATGCTTTGAAATAATATGTTTGACACAAAATAAGTATGTTATAGGAATATGAATGTGCAGCATATACAAATATGTGTAAAATATATATGTGTCACATATATTTCAATAGAAGATATCATTATATAAGAGGTAGGCTTTTAATAATTACATTATTTTTTATTATTAAGGAATGTTAAGATAAGTTGTTTTCTTTAAACGTTTGCATTTTGTATGAAAAGTAATCTATTTTTTTTATTAAAAAACGTTTAACACTCATATATTTTAAAGTTGAATTTTTCCGTAACGCCCCGTTTGTCAATTGCAAACAATGTGTCATGAGACTCAGGGTATATAGAGGATTACAAAAACTAGGTTCTACAAAACTCCCATGGGGGGAAGCAAAAGTGTTCTTGGCTCACGGCCTATTAACTGTCATGTAGTAAGGTATAGCCCCGTGGCGAGCGTTTCAGTAATTCAGTAATCGACAACTTTAAAAACGTGCAAGTGCATTTAAATATACACTAGGCGTTTACCCTTCATTTACTGTATCATATTTACCGATAGTAAGGCGATTATGCAGTTTTTACTGAAGCTTTACTACAATGTCAAGCCATTGAGGCAGTGGCTCAATACGTTTATACCACGAGATACGAGTCGCTGGCCAACCAGTAACGAGCTAACTGATCACGTGGTAATGTCGCGGTTTGGCGCACACTGCGCATTTGCTTTGTAACCAAGGAGTGTTAAGGTTGTTTAAGAGTTGTTATATACGAGCGAATTAAATTGAATATCCTGTCCATCGCACTATGTAAGTACAAGGATATGTTTTATTGCTAGTATTTATGATTTGTTTTTGGAATGCACGCAATAGAAACAGGCATATCTTTAAATAACAACGTGGTAATTTTGATGTATTTAAACATCACAAGTCAAAACAATAATAATTCAGTTTTTCCCAATAAATTGCTTACTATAAATATTTTAGTAGCAAATATAGTATTAACCGTTGTAAAGTTTTACAGCCCAATTGAAAGTCCGTTAAGCATATAGAAAATTTACAACGAATATAAATAGTTGAGCAAATCATCGCATTAATTCTATGTCTCGATAATAATTGGGATCGAATGAGTTCCTCACAACTGTACTCAACGTTTTCTTTGACCAGGAGTTTGGGAAAGACTCCTTTCAAACTCCTGTGCTGTGAAGTGTTCGGCCCTGATAACAATAGACCAGAATGACTACAAAATGTAAAGCAATGAATTAATGTCAACATTTATAAATTCATAAATATATCAAGTTGCTATCTTCAATATTGCAAATAGTGAAGATTAAATAACGCGCGTGGAATCAAAAGATTTTGATTGGCTGTTATTTCTGGAAGAGCCCTGATTGGCTATAATATTCGCAGGAACAATTAAATCTTCCTTAGGAATATTTCAAAATTCATAAGAAAATGTAATAGCGCGCCTGAAATGTAACGCGTATTTTGATTGGTTGTTATTTTTTAGCAAAACCCTGATTGGCTTTAACATTTGTAGGAACAATTTTCCTAAGGAAGAATTCGTGAGTTTAGATTACATGGTACGTCATACCTATACCACCTCTTGGCTCATATGAAATACAAAGGAAGCTAACTGCGTTTACTACCACGACACACACACTGTTGTTAAGCACTCCTGTCGTGGGAATAAATTCGACGGGAACGAACTTGGCATTCTTGTTTATTTTATTTATTGTACACATTTTATACTGTATATGTGTTTAGCTTGTGTTACCTTATAGCTACACAAATAGCGGTTAAAACATTTTTAAAAGCCAATGTTTGCCACTTTTATTTGTATTACACCGATAAAGCTGTAAAGATTCGCTCAACATAACTATCCACAATAGTCATGTTGCATTATGTATCCAAGTATGAATCATTATAATCCGCTTTAAGTCTCAAAGTATTTTTTGAGCCCGAGTGCATCGAAAAAGTCAACCTTATTGAGGCGCCCTTGAGTCCGTTTCCTTGGTAAAACCAGTACTTGGTATGTATGGGATAACCTAAAGAACGCTTCCTAAGTGTGAGTCGCATCTGTGCTCTCCCGGTCGCTAGGTGGACGTCATAGCCACTGCATCACGGCGGTCTGCGATTTAATATTACGAACGCTTTATAATTTTACCGATTTGCTATCAACGTTCAATAAACGCGCCGCTATTTTTTGATAATTTTTTTTTCTCAGGATTGTGCAATTGCTAGTTTGAATATAATGCATTTATTCTTTTTTGAAAAAAATAATATGGTACTTTGCCAATCTGTGATAAACTCTGAATACAGAGAATACGTTTTCTTTTATAAACATAAATACAGATGCATTGAACATATATTTACGGCTTTTTTAATTGTTTGAAAAAACGTTATATATGTGTTATTAACCTTTTATCACTGCAGTAAAGAAATGGACCATTTTGCGAGTACTTGAATTCAAATGGAATATTATCTATTCTCAATGAAAAGTGCGTAGTGCTGCCAACAGTTATTATGTATAAAACAGTCTTAATCCCGGATGCTAGGCAAAGGCACATACCCAGGTACAGTAGAATGCAAAGAGCAATTGATGATAATCAATTGATCAATTGTTGAGCGTTTGAATGATCGAACAGCTGACTGTAAGAATAGTTTACAAAATGACAGAAACGATGATATTTAATATTAATCGAAGTTAGACCGTACTTCATTTAAAAATTGGTTTGAAAGACGGAACCCATCTTTCGCAAGGCATTCATGAAACACATATTGTCTCTGTAAATATGATCTATCAGATATAACGTTGGATATATAGTACCTTCCTCACATATACGCTACTTTACAACATCTTTTCATTATCCATTTATCCGCCATTAAACCTTTTTTTGTTTTATTTCATGACGTATATATAATATAAATGTTATCCTCATAGATATGTTTGGAGAGTGCCTTCGTCGATTGAAGCCGAATAAAGTACATGTTATCGACAGTAAACGTATCGACTATTGAAGGTAATAGGTGATGCAGTCTGTACATTACCGATTCATTTCTGTACGATCCTCAATCATAACTGTAAGACCACAAATTATACCCGTACGACCATACACCATAATTTTACGATCCTGATTAATACATGTACGTCCATTGTTAATACCTGTTAGACCCCCAATAATACATATACGGCCCTGAACCATACTTGTACGACCCTAATTATACATGAACGACCCTTAATAAAACATGTACAACCCTGCATCATATCTATACGCTTCACATAAATCATAGATTCTTAATCTTAAATCATCGCCGAACGATCCCGAATCATGTGTGTGCGATCCTCGTTAATATATGTACGATGCTCATTTTTTTCACGTACGAACACAATCATGCATGTATGACACTAAATTATGTTTGAATAACCCTGATGTAAACATGTACGCATTTGATTTATCCATACACGACCTTAAGTAATACATGTATAACCCTGGTTAAGACATGTATAACCCTGCTTCATACATGTATGAACCGTATTCATAAATGTACGACCCTGATTTATAAATATACGAAGCTGATTTTAATGTGTACGAACCTGATTTATACCTGTACGACCCTGATTCATTCATGTACAATGTATACATGTTTGACACGGAATGTGGTCTTGTAACATAGATTTAATTAAATACTAAATGATCTTTTTTGTTATGTGGAACAATATATTAAACTCATGTACCAAGTTGTGTTCGAGTGTTGTATGAATAGTGTTTTGTTGGGGTAAATAATATGGAATCTATTGTGACACAACAAATTAAAACGAGCAGTTTGCATCTCATTAAATCTATATTACGATACCACAAAGAGCGTTAAAATTTGGCTAATGCTATAAGGACCACTGATTTTTTTAATTGGCTAAGCTAATGGGCCAATCAAACTCGTCACTGGCCACCATCACTGGCCACCATCAGATACTGTGAAGAAAGTGGTTAAGATGGGAGCTTTTGTTACTCCGATCGGTTTTAAATTCAGCGAACACAACCATGTGGAGTGGTGGATATGCTTTAATACTGGAGAGACGGAACTTGTAAATAATCTAAATGACACTCAGATCAAATTATATATATTGCTTAAAATGATAGCTACGGATATACTAAAACCACAGAAAAAAAGAAATCACATCGTATACAATGAATAATATCGTATTATGTTAAGCGGATAACAACCAATCATCTTTTTTACATTCAGGAAGTTTGTTTCATTGGCTCCACGAGGGACTGAATAAATTAAGAACCGCTATATCCACTAGTCAATTGCATTACTATATGATACCTGAGCGAAATCTTGTGTCAACATCTGAACTGTGCAATGATCAGCAGCTTCTGTGGGTGAGATCTATAACGGACATGATGGAGGAAGGTCCGAGAATATTACTAAGGTTGAAGAAATTCAGACAGGCAATTATTGGGTATCCGGAACCACTTCTGTGGTACAACAAGATGATGACTGAAACTGAGATGTGGTGGTTGGAGTCAGACAACAGACAGATTCAATTCTTTGACGCGAACATCATCTTTATTTTGATTGATACTTTCCTGCAGACATGCATGAAACATTTGAGTGAGATTCAACTTGAGGTCTGGCGGCGTATGATTCCTGAGGGCAGTTCAGTTAATGATATCAATGTCGTTGAGACGATGCTACGTTAAGAACGTATTTAAAATGTATCGATGACACATTTTAACATGTACGCATATTGTGTTTGTGAACATAGTGACAACGTTTTAAGCGATATAAGCAATTTGGAGTTTTAATTGTAATTACATTTCCAGAACGTTTCTAGAGGTACAGTCAAGTGACTCGCCTTTCTAGATAAGCGTTTGCTGATAATGACTGATAATTTGTGAAGACCTTTTTGTATGATTCGATGAAAACAATTGTGACTGATAAACTATGGTTACATATTGTATATGTTAAATGCATGTGAGAAAATAAATAATAGCACCCGTGATACCGTTCTAACGTTGGTCCGTTTTAACCATTAACTAGTTTGTCCCTTATATGTTTAATAATAATTAACTTTGGTGTGAAGAAAACAAAATAAAAAAGACATTAAAAGGTTACCTGATATAAACATGCATACTAATTGCTATCACAGGTGGTTAGCGTGGGGCTATGATATTAATTAGTAAAAACATCATTTTAAAAAAATATTGAATTATAACGGAAAATCAACTTTTCTGGAAAAAAACACTATATATATATATATATATATATATATATATATATATATATATATATATATATATATATATATATATATATATATATATATATATATATATATATATATATATATATATATCAGTGTCCGACAAATTTCTTATTTTTCAGGTAGCCCACTGGGCTACCAATAAAAATATTTGGTAGCCCATAAAATTTTCCTACAAAGTGATAAGAGGCAGGTTCTCATCTTTATTTTATTTCTTCATTTACATAAACATTATATGTATACATACATATACATAATACAGCAAGTAGTCTGATGTCCACAGTCAATATCGTAAATTAATGTTACAGTACAGGCACCGTGTACTTAAATGTAAATGTACCAAAGAAAATCATATACTACATGTAGATATTACATGTATGTGCACATGTATGTGTATTTAAATTCGGACAGCACTTTAAGTCGGTAACGTAAATAAAGCGTTTAGATGATCAATACGATTGGCTCATATGGTGTTAATCAATGCAATTGCCCTTTTTAACAACACACACCGAGTTTCAAGAAATCAAGAGTATTAAATCATTTTATTTACTTGTGTCCGACTTAAGTCCTGTCCGAATTTACGTATTGCATCCGTATGTTACGACACTTGTGTGCAGTCAGTATACAATACAATAATTGTTTCAATAATGAAGGAACTGATACAGCGTAACGGTAACGATACAGCGTGTTTACATTATATTTTATTAAGAGGAAATGTCAATGCCAAATAATTCGCGAGATACCCCAGTC
Organism: Dreissena polymorpha; assembly: GCF_020536995.1. Lineage (NCBI taxonomy): Eukaryota > Metazoa > Mollusca > Bivalvia > Myida > Dreissenidae > Dreissena > Dreissena polymorpha. The sequence continues at coordinate 49,270,678 of NC_068356.1, read as the reverse complement.
CTTTAGTTGAAATTCACAACGAAACTTTTAATGGAAATTCAATGATCTCAATTTTGTACCCGCTACGAAATTTTTATTTACAAATAAAAACACCCACGCCAATTTTCGCGCGCTTTTTATCTGGACAAAGAAATTCATTTATTAACTGTAGAATTTTGTAACCTTAAATAGCTGTACACAACGCGTGCAAACCGTGGCAGGTGATATACGCATGTTGCAATACAACGGCCCTGATTGGTAGCTTATTTCATCATATCTTTAAATAGACCCATATGCCGAAATTCATTTGACACTTTAAAAATTTCAAACGTTTGTGTTTATGACTCTTATCGTCTTTATTACCCACCCATAATTTGGTTTTAAAAATATAAATCGGGCATATATGGGAATAATGATTAACAGTCGATTAATCCAATTATTAATTGACTATGCAAACTAATTAGCAGGCGTTAACCACGTTCACACCGTTGTTATTAATATTCATTTTCGGTTTCGTACAGTTTTGAAAAATCCGCTATGGTTTTTATTTATTTAATGTTTGGCATCCTTGGATATTTAACGACATCAAAAACGTTGTCGCTATTACTCATTGTTGCGGTTAACAAAGAATTCCAAACTGCGAAATGATGTTGCATCATGTGCGCCAACTATCTAACCGGCTCTCATGATATTATTAGCAGATGATAAATGTTGATTCTGATTGGATGATTATAATACATTGTTACTGTTTACGACATTACCACAAGTGATCGGTGACTGAATAGATAATTGATTGCACTTTGTTATCGGATTATGAGCAATACACAGTGTACAAACACATGGTCAGCGTGTTTATTCTACGTATGTCTGTCAATTAACCGGGCTACCGCTCTTATAGATTTACAGTAGCCCGGCGGGCGTCAGCTGGAAAATTTCAGTAGCCCGATGAAAAATTTTGGTAGCCCCCGGGCTCCGGGCAATGGATTTGTCGGACACTGATATATATATATATGTATACACCTGAAGATCGTTATACACTATTTGTCGAGTGTTAAATGATATAAGACAAATACAATATTAAATGCAAAATTGATACCATATACCAGCAGCGTAGAAGATTTCATTGTTGTTTAGTTGTAATGTATAAGCACGCGATTTCCATGCACTTAACGGAAGGTCTGTGTAAGTTCCGTTTGGTATCTGATCATTGGACTTATTATCGTAATTAATCGTGATGTGAGTATTGAATTTAGTATTAAACATTTGAAGCAGTCTTCACATTCATGTGTAAATTATGAGTTTATCGGTTCTGTAAATACCGTAAATATATAAACATGTGCATTAACAATTATTGTATCGTGATTTAGCCATACGATTTAAAATTGCATAAAATGAGATTCAACAGTTAATCAAAGTATGATCATGTTATGCCTATGGTTTGAGCAATTTATAAACATTACTGCAACTGAAATAATTTAGCGTAATGCTTGCCTGTATAATTATTATTTCCAAATTATAATTCACTTTATTACTTCACAAATATTGACATGCTTCCTCCGCGCATGCTTCTCTTTTATTTCTGCTATCGAATCGATTTAATATCTTAATGTCAGAGAATTCTGCATAAAACAGTTTTCAAAATTGATTATTCATTAATAATAAGTGTTGACTTAAAGTTCAAAAAGTCACTTAAAAACAAGAATGATAACTTGTAAATTATGCATATTTAACAGGCGTTTATAAATACCTAAACACTATTCCAATCAAAGCAAAAGGAAAATTCAACACTGTAGAAAAACACGTCATATACAGATCAGGATTCACATTTTATGTATTTGTAAAGCTTCGGTTAAGTTAAACTTAAGTTATTAACTTAGCATATAATGTGAAAATGAAATAATTGTTGTTCCTTTTTCATAAGCGACAATACAGCATTGAATTATTAAATCGGCAGAGCACAAACCGGAGATGATAGTCCAATTACTGTATTACTCGAACGCTAAAACGAACCCAACACTATCACACAATATTTTCTTTTACGAGTTGCAATATCGCAACTTCTAGACCATACGTCAAATGCAATTATGCATTTACGTCAATATCTATAATTATATTTGAGCATAACATTTTGAATCTTTACAATTACATTGCCAGTATAGTAACGTTAACGTTATTAAAGTGCATTGAATTCACTGACGATTATTATTGTAAAAATGAAGAATATTTTACTTTATATTGTGTGTATGCCTTTTGATTTATGAGTATGCCAATTTATGTAAGTTCCTTTGCAGAGAAGGATGTATCCATATTAGTCGCTTTGCGGTCACTATAATTGTCCACTCGTTCGTCAGTTTACATAGTTCTTACAAGCATTCGGTCAACAATTAAATGCTCACCCAAAACACCATTTTCCTTCCATTAATAGTCTCTTACGAATTTCTGTCACTATCGCTGTCTGACGAATTAATATTGGGTTCAATACACTGTTGGACTCACCCATGACACCGCGCTTGTCTCTGCATTCTGGACCATGTTAAGCCACTTTAGGTTCAATATCTCCAGCTGAGGTCGGCGTGTGGAGTACCACCGTAACGGTTCCGGGTACAAAACAATGACCTATCTTAGCTTATTCAAGCTCAGCACAATCCGACGACCTTCAGTTAGCATTTATGTGATTGTTGATCCTCATATGTCCTGCTCGTGCTGCAAATTTCCAGCTGCCATAAGATTTTTCTCTCTGCAATCATATACATGTAGTAATGCAGGTGTCCCGTTCCTATTGCAGTATTCAGCTTACATAGATCTTTATGTAACAACGAGAAACTCTTTCTTGGCGCGTTTATGATGTGGTTTCTTTATGGATTGGCTAAATGAAAGATTTTAAAATAGAGTATACGTTTTGAGTGCCATTTACATTGCTGCTAAGCTCATTCTCACCCTCGATGAAGGAAATCCTCCACTGAATAGTTTAGCTTCCTTTAAATCCAACGGGTTACACAAACGTTTCCATTGATACGACTTTCTGAACAAAGGAAGGCGATGGTCAACAGCGAGGTCTTATCGAAATGCTTGGCGAATTGCAACGTATGAAATAAACGGTATACATTCGCATGAATCCGATGATCGAACACGGAACGGACGGCCCCGCTCATTTATGGCGTTCTTGATTTGATGCAAGCACAGCTGACAATCTCATGTTAACATAATTATACTTCACTGCTAAGTATCGGACGTTCACTGCCATCAACACTAATAGCTTTATTACTAAACTCTAATGGCCTTATAACTATATCTACTAACTAACTGGCATGGCGCTCAAAAGCAGTCTGACATGGCCCGGGTAAACGACATTTATCTCCATCCTATATACCAATACTGTAATCATTAATTTGTTATCTTTTTATCTAAGTATGAGATATTTATATTGTACAAACTACATATTAAGTGATATTGTAAATAAACGGCGACAACTATTTGTAAAACGATTGTGTACGTTATAAATATTGGAAAGTACTTATACACACTAATCTTCTAAATAAAAAAATACGCACTTTATATAAAGAGTTACAATTGAATATAAAGCTCATTAAACTGCCTAGATAATTACAGATACCTTCTAAAGAGAATGCTGAATATGCGCTAACTTGCCTACCGCTAGGTGACCATCAAAACAACCTGTATTTTATACGCAAAATAATGTCAAATGTATCTGTAATATAACTTTATATAAACTGGATTTCTTATCAAAGTTACAAGCTCAATCTCATAGTGTGCGCTGTGCAAATGATGAGACTTAAAATTAGGTGGATTACTACATGCCCGTACGTAACACATACAGCTATAATGATGATATATTCAAATACTTTCTCAACTCATCACGAGCATTCGACTGCATATCTAATTTAGCATTTTTATTATTTTTTGAATATACAGAGCCCATGTGTCAGTGACCGAAAGTCCAACAAAAGAGTTTTCATAACAGATGGACTGATACCAGCCTGCACAGTACACAACTAACTACCATGCTGATATAGAATTGTGCGTTATAAGTGGATCATGCGCGCGAGAATAATCCTCCAATTTAGCCATGGTATGAACGTTAAACGTTTTATAACCTTACAAGGTACAGGACCAAATTTTTCGTTGCCAAACGTCAAACACACGAGTATTCCAGGACTTTCGTATAACCGCTGGATACACAAACTACTACTTCGCAGTCTAAGTTTGTAAAATACACATACCGATCCATCCAACGCAGCTGTTCATAACTCTTTTTAATGTACAATGATGATGTACATTTAGCAGTGACCAAAAGTCAAAACTAAGAGTTGTGACCTAACGATGGACTAATACGTGCTTAATGGACGCACAAACAGCTACCTTCATGTTATGTAAGGCGCTTTCTAAATGCAAAATGTGAGTTCGATCATTCATGCAAATTAACGGTCTGCGTTTGTATTTTATTGTGATCGTTGGTCCGTAATAAACTGTGCTGTATAAGCTTCTGGCCATTTCTCTCGAAATGGGTCGCTCTCTAGACTTAATCTATTCCCATGTTTACAACATATCATAAAGGTCGCTCTCTAGACTTAATCTTTTCCCATGTTTACAACATATCATAAAGGTCGCTCTATAGACTGAATCTATTCCAATGTTTACAACAGATCCTAAACTTAAAGTGTTCACATCGAAGACAATTACAAAAAAATACATGTTCGCGAAATTAAATGCACGCATCAAGTCAGTTGCTTGAAAGTAAAAACGAAGATATATACGGAATATTACGCTAGTCAATTGTTCCAAGAGTTTGTATCACTCGAGTGGCTTGTGTGATGACGTATCACACTAGAGGCGGAGCCTCGAATGTGATGCGAAATAGCAAAAGCCACGAGAGTGATACAAACTCTTGGAACAATTGACTAGCGTAATATTCCTTTTATCATATACAACAACTAACGATAACAGTTAACAAATGTATTTTTACTTTTACAAAACTGACAAAACAATGACAAAAACGGTACGCCAGACGCGTATGAATACAGTTTATGTAAATTAACGTGTAAACATTCGAACCGGGAAAACACAGGTTTCCGACACGCTTACCTTATTGCCATCGTTTATTCAATTTTTATAACAATTAAGTTGACAACTTTAATCCGATGTTTATAACAAAAATGTTTAAACGATATTCACTTCCACTTCTATCTTCCATGTCTTTATCGAAACTTAGTTTAAACCACACTATTTTATTGTATTCCTATCGAAATATACATTTATGCATGATAAACACACACTCCAAAATACGTTTTTAACACATAGTTTACTGTTAAAAAACACCACGTCCGACATGTCCTTACAGAGTTTAGATAAAACTATTGTGTTTTGTCACAGAAATGACGTCACACGATATACTACGTAATATATTTCGTAATATAAAATACTTCTATTTTCGGTGCGTGTAATGTGACGTCATTAAATGGGTCGAAGTAGTTCGGCTAGTATGGTAATACGGAATTCGAAACAGCGAGTAGCGTAATACGGGATTTTTTATTTCAACGATTGATACAACCTGTATTTTGTTAAAAGCATTAAACAGGTATATAATAAATCGGTATATTGTGTCGTGCAAATACGTACATGTAATGGGATACGTTTTAATGATAGCCATATATTATCCGCAGCCTATATTACCACGTGCGGTGTCCTTATCATGAGAGAGTTTTTCGTAATGAGGCAAAGTTGTGTGTCCAAATCGGAGCTATTGAACCTCCGTGCTTGAAGTTGCAACTAGTAACGGTATTTTTTATGTTAACTCCGCAGCGGACCCTGTAAATGTAACATTAGCAACACTTACTGTGTTCTGTCATTAATAACCACAAACAGATCATAAATATATCCCTAATGCGAAAATTAAACTTGAAATGTTGAGCTCGCAGGAACATGTTATTTATCCAAGTTTTAAACACGTCAACCGTTAACGAAAATGTGTACAGCTTTGTTCAAAGGAAAACGCCGAGTATTCAGAATTGGAAAATATGCTTATTTATATATCGACTAACCGCGGAATCCTCGGCAAGATAAATCTCGTGTCTTATCAACAAACGACCAATTCCGGAATCTCCGTAACAAACATTGAATCGTGTATTCAAAACGTATTTCTTTTTGATTATATTTTTATAAACTTTTGGTTATGAGCATTGATCCAAAAACAAAAAGCAACTTTATGTCGATGGTAACAGGTATTTCGTTTGTTGCGATATTAAAGGTTGATTGAATTTGATTTTTAAAGACAAACTTGAGATTTAATTTATTTTATTTTTTTACATGGAATTTGGTTTTATCAGGAAGAACTTTGAGCTGTACTTATGTACATATAAATTTAAAGCTCAACGCCTTTAAGAAGAGCTAATTTTTCCTCCTAAATTGTTGTTCATTCTTGCTTGGGAAAATAATAATTATTGCTAACCATTTGCATACTTAATGACCAATCGATAGACAGACTAGAATACTTTAATTCCGTGGTTTAAAATTGCTTGTATTTAATTCCTGTGGGCAAGGCAAACAACTGTTTGTAAAAACATAACTTCTCCGTCAGTTATTTATAATAGTATCTACGTTTATCAATTATTAAGGTGCTACCTTTTAGCATTTTTTGGTGAACGTTACCACTTAAAACTGCTGTAATCAACCGATTTGTTTTCTATTTAGATGTTAACACAATTTGTTTTGGACGTTTTGGCATCTTTACTGTGCCCGATGCCGTTGACAGGTAACGGTTAGCTAAGTTTGCTGGCTCTACAGCGTTATTATTACTTTAAAAGATTTTTTACCAAAATGTATCCGACGGAAAATGGAAGAAAACGCTCATCTATATTGCGTAATTCTAAAATTGTAAGTTGATATTCTATTGTGTTAGTCACTCTTGCATAGAATTGCATTATTATTTGCGTTACCTGTGAGTACCTGTTAATGGCAGAGTGATTTCTGCGCCCGGCACAATATTTGTTGCTGCAGGCACACTGTGTCCTGTGTTGGGCACAGAGCTAACTGAGTCATGTGCTCGACAGTGCGAGTGCTTGACTTGGAGACATCATAAATGGAGCGTCCAGCCGATGATATACACAACACCAAAAAGCGATGCAACGGACAGAACAGCCTGCCCGATCGCATACCAATGCTGGTGAAGTATCACGTGACAGCACAATAACAGCGCAATAACTGCACATTACAAATGCTAAATAAGCATCATGTGAACATGCCGTTGTCCTAATGCCTCCGATTTTGAATCTCCACGTGTTTGTGCTCAGGTTCATCTGACGAGGACGTTGCAGCCTAATGGAACATGATACTAATGTGTAAAAGGAGGCCTTTTTCGGAATCCATTTTTTAACAACCATTGAATAAAAACCGAAATGCAACATTTATGCATAAAAATTACCATACGAAGCTCCGTAAAAAAACACATTTAATTTGAAAACACTTGAAAATACAAATGCAAAGGCGTGTGTGTGTGTTTGCTTTACCATTTGTATTCACATATGAGCAGTGTTTTATTGTTAACCGTTCTTCATCTTCGATGTCCGTTCTCAGTGAAACACGTATTTATGGTACTAACAGTACAAAACGGATTGTAATCATTGAAAGATTATTTAGATATGCGAACAAAAATATGCTAGAAAAATATTATAGCAGCTCTCATTTATTTGAGATATTTAATTCACCCCGAACTGAACAACGCATTACATTACTTTGAGTAAATACGGCATTTTGAAACTATCTTAGTATTGTCCCGCATACTTAAATGTAAAACAAGTATTAACGTAAGCGACGTCATCACGGAGGCGGAACTTTGCCTAAAATAGCGACACGACTGCAACGTTTAGACTGTATGATATATCAGGTCTTCCTTCCATTAATGTTGCACACATACATTTTCCTCTGAAATGTCAGCTGTAATCGGAAAGTCGGTAAACGCAAATTAGCTCCGATCAGGCAAACGGTATAGCGCGTGATTAAGAACCATCCACACCTACTCTTTGCCACTACTCTCGATGTTGAAAAAACCATGCACGTGCAAGCACACCTATAACATGCTATACACGCTACGATTGGACATTTTACGATATTGTATGCATATTCGAAGTCTCCATGCATTCCAAATTGTACAGGAAGCAGCCATGGATCTAATTAACTGTAAAACTGTATAGGAGATCGAATGTTGTTTTATTATGTTACGATATAAATTTCTTACGCACTGAAATAACCATATTTCTTTTGAGTTTAAGTAAGCATGTTAAGTACTTAGAAATCTCCAAATGACTTTGGATGTACATTTTTGCCATCGATCAGGAATTGCTATGTACGCCAAATACAGTGAACATGTATGATACGCGTGGTGAAATACGTGGTGTGCGGTTTGAGACCAATACAAACCGTCCATATACTCGTAATGGCTAATATGGACAGTGCCAATGCGGTGATCACAAACCTACTATAACTAACTATACACGGATAAATGTGTGTTAAATATGGTGCATTGTTCATACCTATACATGTATCAAAAATTAATAAATAAATAAATATATACATTAACAATAACATAATTAAATTAATATAACTCGAAGATTCGTGCACTTGGCAAGATGTGTCATTCAAAATCGACAGATAAAATATCGGATGTTCCAGTTTTAGTCTTGAATGTATACGCACATTACACTGGCAAGTTTTACGCAGAGATGTATATTATCAAACATGGACATGATTAGACTGTTGTACTGAACGTTCGTGTACAATCTATAGGATCGTAACACAACTATGAAGACGCTATATGTAAACATCGGAGTGATAACGTTCATGTGATGTAGGATCAAAGTCCTTCAATACGTCTCATTCGTCATCAGCTCAATAATTATGGTAAACGTGTAAGTCGAGGTATTATGAAGACATAGAGGTATGTTGACATGTTGTTTTCCATTTATATAGTAGTGTACTTCATGTTTGATCTAATCATTAGATGTTATACACAACGTTCTAGGTTTTCTTTTCATAACTTATTTGGAGTGGTAGATTGAGGCTAAATAATGTGTTGTACAGCATTCCTATCAAAGTGTGCTTGTGTTATGTTCAAAACGTATGTTCAAATTTCTTTTCTAGAGTAAGCATTACGAGATCCCGCTTACACTATTAAGTCGAGCGAATCTTAAGCGAGTCAATAAATTGAAGCTGTCACGTAGTCTTATAGTTAAACAGTGCTATATTGCAAATCTATTGAACTTGACCAATATATTAATGATTCAGCAAGAACAATTGTTAATTCAATAATATCTATAACCCTCAAAGAAGGGTTGTTGATTTGATACGACTATACCATCTTTATCATTACAACTATTTCGTCCTCATATAAATTCAGCGTTCGTCTGTTTCAAATCGTTAGTAATACTTAACGTTCACCGCGACAGATAGATAGATAGATTTATATCGGTATCATGGTGCAAACACAATAAACAAACATGTTGTATTCATAAGATAACACTTAAAAATACAAACATGAGAATTAACCATGTCAAGCAACACAGTACAAAGGGTAGCACTAAAAGAGAGCGATCTTTTATTTCCATTGTGGTCCTTTTTACTGGTGGCATGATATAGAGAGACATGAATTGTTGCGTAATAATATAGCTAGTATTTATCATCTTGTAAGTCTTGAGCTTTGGTGTTAAGTATAGTGAGCCGGTATTGGTTTCATCGAAAATCAGATTAAAGGACCAGGGTATTAATTGACCCTTACGAAATGAAGTGTGAAAGTCGTTGCGTGTACTGTTCGCGAATATTTGACAATAAGAAGCAAACAATTGGGGCTTTATGTAAGAGCGTAGACTTTTAATGTATCCATTCAATCCACTTATAATTAAATATAATGTGATACAGGTCCCAGTTGTTTTGTATTTACAAAAATATAATTTTATTTAAAATTCTAATAGAATGCAAGGTCTATGAAATGGTCTTCATTTATGTATTCAATTGTATCATTTTCCCCTCAGACATGCTTTCAACAGGGCATCATGATAACATAATGCTATAAATAGTATTTATAAAAAAAAAGTAATTAGATGTTTTTTTGTATCATATCCAATATTTTTCAGAAAGTTGATATTATGCAACGTTTGTTTGCATCACACTGCATGCTCATGCTGTTTGATTTAAAGGGGGTATGATTTGAGGAGGTTTGTGTACACTTGAACGTGCTGTTCACAATCTGTTAATAGAAATGCGTGTATTATCCCCATACAATTGACTTAGATTAAAGCCATGCATCCGGGGTTCTCTTTCTGTTGTTTGTCGAGTTCCGTGCTACAAGAACGGTTAGGTTTTATAGATTATTATAGAGAACCATACATGTAAACGCTACACGATATGTTTATATTAATATAGTTTCTATTGCCTCTTAAAGTTACTAGTTTATGAAGCTCATGTTGGCACAATATTTCTAAATGCAGTTATATCAAGTGCACAATTCTAACAACATATTACTTATATGATGGTTTATTTATTTTGTTTGCAAGTACGCGACATTGGAATTATCGTCAAATTTGTATAATTAAGAACACAAGACTACTTTTAGTTTGTTAACACAATAATTCATTTTACATAAAAACGACATTCTTTGATTTAACCGAGCACACACTCAATAATATGCTGTTCAACTATGTGTTTATTTAAAATTTAGTACACGTCACATTCAAATTGACTACACGCGACTCATTTTAGGCCTCCACTCTCAGAGGAAGCCTACATATTGCCCATAGCCCGTCCGTCATACCGTCCGTCTTGCCGTCCCTCATTTGAGTTTGTCCGTCCGTCGGATTTTTGTGTAGCGCATTACTGCTAAAGGGTTACGCATTATCATATTTTGGTTCATATGTGTTCGAAATAAGGAGAGTTATGCCTTTTTCTTCAAAAAATAGAATTGTAACTTATGCCTCGCGTAACTCAAAATTTGCTCTTGTTAGAGCGATTAAATTATACTAACCAGAATATGAAAATGCACACGTTTATTTGTTGTGTTCTTTTGTTAACGATTTAATACTGTTTTCGAGCTCGAGAAAGTTAAACATGGTTTGTTTAAATGATGCTATTTATGATGAAATATCCAGATAACAACCTTAAAAAAACGAAGAAGCATTTGTTTTAAGTTTTTAGTAATGAGATATCATTATTTCTATTTAATCTGCACATGTTTACAGGGGAATTGTTACACGCCACGTTATTCGAAAAGTTTGCCTAGTTATTTTCTTTTGAAAGCAAATATTAAATTACTAATGAATTGCGTCGTAAAATTAATATGATACGATCCGTTTTGTGAAATCTAACCTTAAGAATGAGTGTATCAATAAGTTTTATTCAATGGATATTAGTGTTAAATTCGAGGAGGCCGGCCATTAACAAGAGTACATCTGTCATGTGATTAACTAATCTATACTCAGTCATATATTATATAATATTATCACTTTTATACGCGCTTCACTATTAAAAATACACTATACAATACAATTTCACAGATACATCTCTTAACATTATGGTCTTGAAATTTTCGAAAATAGGTTAAGATAGTATTGCTTCTTGGTAAATATCAAAGTCGTTCTTGTACCAATATTCATGTTAAAAGCTATTAAAAAACTGATGTAAGAAAAATCATCTCAAAATTACCATATTTAGAGTTCACGCAATTTTACCGTATTTGCGAGCCCCTATCATCTTTGGAATATATGTGATCTGCTCTTATCAATCACTTTATTGAGATTCTATGTTCTTATATAAAACTGGGAATCATTCAGCGATGATCACGTCCGCCTTTCCAACTCTCGCGCCAACAAACGTGAATTTGTCGATCAAGTTTCGCTGTGTGTTGCCAAACCTGTTGCACATTCTGTATACTCTCTCGAAATTGACCACATCTGTAAGGTTCTTAGTCAGCTTTTTTTTCTCGTGAAGAAACGATCCTGCAGTTATTATAGTAATTTGTGTTGTTGCCAAAACGTGGTTCCGCTATGCCACCAAACAGTTGATTGTTCTTGTATTGACCTGGATGCAAATACACACGTTATTTTTATTTGTTATTTATCATGTTCATTCCAGCTCTTACTGTATCAAAGTTAGTTAATGTCAGTCTGTTTTGAAATCGTCATTTCAACGCCTTCGCGTTTACTTAGACAAAACACGAATTATCTTAAGACCATAACTATATCTAAACAAGATCATCAGCGTATGCAAATTAAATTGAATTGTGTAAGTGCTTCAATAGCATTCATAATTTGTAACACTTACATTGGGCATGTACACGCTATCTCCTCTTAATAAAGACACACATAACATTTATAATATTAAGATGAATGAACCAATTTTGTCTTCATGGACACGTTTTTAATGGGTAAATATAGTAACGAAACAGTTAATGAATGTTTTTAATAACACTGTCAAACATTATTCCGATACATTCTGCGAGTATGATTCTTCAAAATGTCTGCGTCTCATTTTGCTATTAAAAGCACTATAAGAAAGGGCATTCTTCAATACTTGTACGTATGCTTACTTCTCTAAAATGTTATCTGGGCAGTATAATAACACTTGGTTTTTGCTATCCTGTTAGGCAATATAGTTACCGCCTACGCAAATGACGGAAGGAGGTGTCGAACATAACATGGAGTGGACTCCATCGTGCACGAGGCGGTATAGGGTAAGTACGAGTGGAGATGTCGAGCATTACTCTAAATGGACAATGAGGCTCATCCGGCGATAAGAGGTAAGGAAAGTGAAGGTATTGACAATACACGGTATGGACTCAAAGTCGCATCAGACGAGCAAGGGTACGTGGCATTACTCTTGTCGGCCATTTAAGTCAATGACGTCAAAATCAATCAGACGATCAAGTGTAAAGAACAGTACTTGTATCGGAATAAACAATCCTACATGTATGTACTTCAAATAAACGTTAACTCGTATAATACTACCTCGTGTGCATGTCCAATTAATCTTATTTAAATCTCTGAATAAGAAATACAAATACAATATTAATATAGCTACATATAATCTAGGTGATATAAGGTAACAGTACACGTAGAAAAAATTGTTTCGTTTTCCAATAGCGTTTTCTTTTCACTACTGTTACAGCGCTAAGTGTTCTCCATTTTCTTAGTTGATTTGTAATACCCAAAACAAGAAACTAAATACAACTGCAACGAAACTGCAGTTATTATTTTTCAATATTAAGTTGGTAATAAACGGTGTTTAAATCATTTAATTCATGTTGAGTATGCATCTTTGATATAAGCTGTGTTGATGTCGAGGGTTAGTTTACCATTATAAGTTCATTAACTCCTCTTGTATGTTTCTAAATCATATACACTAAATTTAGATACATAAATTTAGATCAATTTAAAACAAGTAGCGATTTCTGCAGATAAGAGAAAGCATTTGATTGGCAGTATAAGTGAATCCCGTGATGATTATTGAACATAATATTCAATACACGACCAAAACTGCAATAATTTATTTAAACTTATTTCAATTCTTTATTTATGTCCGCTCAAAACACATTTGTAACAATTTATGTGTGGCACGCACGAGCAATAAGTATTTTTGGAGAGCTTTAATATATTTCTTCACTTATAGACATTAGCTAAAGTAAGGAACAAACACACAGTATGATTCGATATTAACTGTAACATCTATTATAAGATACAATAATTAGTAATATTTGTTTTCGTGTAATGTCATCTGAAAAATATAAGTATCTTTGCAGTTTAAGTATGAAGATGAATCAAAGGAAACCAGCAACCTAATGAATCTCCTTGGGTATGGATCTGGGCTCAGACAGAGACGCATTAACGCATACAGAAAGTTGGATAGCCTGAGGAATGCACGTTTCACTAATGATGTAACGACCATTACTGCAGGAAGTAAAGCAGAGGGTCTAACCTGTTTCTTCGAGAGCGATATGGACACAATGTTCATTATTCCACATGTCGTGTGTCTGGACGTCGGTATTAACGAAGAAACAATTCCAAGTCACATAATTGTGTTTACGATGGGTACGAAAGGCCACAATGCAGGATATTGTAAACTACAACAGGGAAGACTAACAAGTACATACTGTCCTGCTATTTCAAATGCTCTATGTATTGATGGATGTGGTAACGTTCTATTAAGTAGTACACAGTTTGTAGACTTTTTCAGACACAACCCGTATCCGTCTGAAATCCAGCAACATGCACGCGCAGGTCCATCTCTGCCATGGTCGTTTGGCCCTATGGCACATGATGTCGTTAGAGCCATTCGCGTTTACTGTCCTGGCATATTGCAAAACTGGGCAAAAAGATGTCGTTACTGGCCACCACCGGATATTGTTGAAAACGTTATTGTTTTGGGTGCATTTGTAAATCCAATTGGTTTTAAAGGCAGTGAGCACTATCATGTAGAGTGGAGGATATGCTTTAATACCGGTGAGACAGAACTTGTGAATAATCTTAATGACACTCAGATCAAGATATATGTGTTGCTAAAAATGATCGTTAAAGATATTTTAAAGCCTCGCAAAAAAGTAATTACATCATACATTTTGAAGAACATCGTATTATGGTTAGCGGAGAACAACCCACAAGAATTGTTTCATTCAGGCAGTATTTTTCATTGGCTAAAAGAAGGACTGATTTCATTACGAACCGCTATATCCAGTAGGCAGTTACCTTACTATATGATACCTGAAAGAAATCTTATGGCAGAAAGGGATCTGGTGAGTGGACAGCAGGATGAGTTGGTGAAGTCTCTGACATGCTTGATTGATGAAGGGCCGAAAATATTAAGGAGGTTGAAGAAAATACGGCAAGCTATTATCGGCCACAAGGAGCCGCTGCTGTGGTACAGTAAGCTTCGAATAGAGTTTGAGATTCTGTACCTGGAGTTAAGCATTAGACAAATGCAATGTAAAGACGAGAACGGCGTGGTAAATACTTCAGATATTATTCTCTTGATCCTGTGTTACGGTATGATGGAGGTACTGAACAAGATAATAGCGCGCATGCACAGTGAAGGGACTTATTTGAATGATATAACACAGTTAATCGGGATGATCTTAGGCTGACGTTGTGTTTGCCTGGACAGTTATTTAAAAGAGATTATAACTGTGCTTACCTACTCGAGGTAAAACTTAAGTTTAATGTTCATTTACTACATTAACATTTCGTTATACTTCATTTAGTAACATTAAATCAACGAATATCTGCTTAACATCTCGAATGTCGGAGTTTAGATACAAAGTTAAATACGCTGAAATGTGTGTATGTATGCTGAACTTCTGAAGTGTGCCACTTGCAGATTGAACTATATGAGTCGCCTAATTTATTCATGACTCGGTGAAACTATTATAATTATATACGTCTATACGTGTTGCTGATACGAATACTTAGAACGGATTAAGTGTTGTTTGAAAGCGCTATTGTAAATGTAATGAGTGACAGTTATATTTGTACAATTCAAATGAATTAGTTAGTGTTCATGAGTAACACTCATTACCTATCTTCAATCAAAACGTCAGTTACTATTATACAGATGAATCGATTTTAATTTGACTTTGGAATCAATGTGAATGATTACGGTTAGTCGTATAGTTTGTGAATTGTGATTTACTGTTTCTATGAATAAGCGAAACTGTCAATTTGTCGGTCGTCCACAATGTGAAATTTGAAAGTCAATGTCAGTATATATTTTTCAAATTGACTATTTTCAATTGTATTCATTTGCGGCCTTTGTTAATTGTATAAATGATTGTTCGTATGATGGTGATTTTTTTTTTTTTCGTTATAAAGTAATAAATAGCAACATATTTAAACAAAACAAATAAATTAATGCGTATATTCTATTGATTGAAACATAGCATTGCATAATTAGTTTCGAATAATACGTAACATCCGATCTGAATTTGAACCAGAATCTAAACCTATATTATCAAAATTAGATATTTGTATGAAGTTCATAGTTGTTTATTTACCTTCAGATTACTAGGTGTCTACTATGCTTTATAACGTACCGTGGGGCTATGCGTTCAATAATATCTGCCAACATTATGTGCATTGGGTGTACAAGAGTTATGCCTTCAAACCAATTGTTTTCAACGGCTTCATAGACGCATCAGAGTTGGAGCAAAGGTGATTTGGGGACGAAACTTGAGGGAAGACACGCCTTTCCGTTCGAACTATTTCCGTTTTTAGGCAAAATCTGTAAACAAACAGAACTTCATCAATTGCCTTGGTACCAGTCTAAAATGTGAGATAAAAACTGCTGATGCCAATATTACCTGTTTAAAAATGTCTGTCGAATGGGCTTTCAGAAAAAGGGCTTAAAACTGATTGTTGAAGACAAAGAGTTATTGGTGCTCCTGTTCTATCATAAAGAACTAGCGGACAATATCAAAGTCTTGATTGTGACGTTAAACCTGTTTCAACTACATGTTTATTATAACACGATGACGTCAAAAATCGCCAGAGAATGATCTGAGAAGAAATTGGAAATTGGATATAATCAGATAAATCGAGAATGTAATTTAAAGACATTATTTAAGTGAATAAGTAATATGAGCTTTATTGATATCGTCATTGATTTTGATCAGTTCTACCACGACAGTTTGGCCTTTAATGTATTGTATCTGAATCAATATTCTTCAGAAACATAGACAATCTATACAAATGTACATATGATTTATGAATGCTTTGGCGTCATCGTGCTGTATGCGATATATGTCTATTTCATTCAAACAATTGAATAAACATTTGATCAATAGTTTCGAATAGCAAGAAGAAAATATTTACAATATTTTATAATGACACACGACACATTTTACAGACAAGCTCTCTACTTGTCCACAAAGTCCCCATTATATTAATAATGTTCATAGAGATCCAGAAAAATATACTTCAAACTGCTAGTAAGTCGATGACAAACAAACATAAAAGCTTTTGTTCAAGAAACAATATTCCAATGTAATGTTAATGTTTGATTATTTAAAACCTCGTTATGGCTTGATAGCTTTTATCTTTTCTCTATTTAGCTTGACGTGCATACCTGAGTGGACTCTTTTATTCGTACACGTCTACTGATGTTAAAGGGTTTGTTTACATGTGTTTGTATTTGTGACAAAAACAGAAATTATATGTATATGAATTTGTATACTGAACCTTATTGTTTGGATAGTTAAATTTCATTTTTGGAGCAATTAAAAGAACATAAACCTATATCTTTTATGAGCAAAAGGTAAACCGCTACCGCTGCACAATTCAGGCAGTATAAATAAAAAGCGTATTTTTAAACGTTGTGATCGTTATATACTTGTTTCCATGTAATTGATGATATGTTTTCCAGATTTGTCTATATATTTTTATACGTCACAGTAATTTGTTATCGTAAAGAAAGATTCACAAATATTCACTGACATTTTTAGATAACCTGATTAGCTGCTGTATAAAGAAAACGTACCAAAGCTTCAGCGAACAGTTATGATATATGTGCTATATACAACAGCTTTAAGCGGGTCTGACAAGCAAGCAGAGTACACGTTTGAATAGGCGTATTGGAAAACAAACACAACGACGTTACACATTCACGAGAACATATATTTGCTACATGTCTAAGATAGCTTCGTAATTCTCTGTCATGTTGACTAGTAATTCATCGTCTTGTAAGAAGCACTCACTTATTCGAAACAAACCTGCTACGAAATGCGACATAATTTAAATTGACAATAATAAGTAAAGCAATGACGTAATGTTCAGAAACCGTTTAGCTTTAATCCTCTTACAGATACTTCTCTTATTCAACTAAATAAAAAGCAGCAAAATAAAACCTGATCATAATAATGAAAAATGACCAGCACAATAACCAATGAACTGAACGACAACAACACACATAAAAAGTTACCAACATGACAACATCATAATAAGATCGACAAAAACACAAACAAAAACAACAATACAATTAAAACAACAACTAATACTGCCTCGAGTTTTAATATTTATTATAATGAAAATAATACTGATAGTAATAATACTTCTGAATATTTTGCATACGTTTTAATTTAAAATACATATAACAAACATATACAGTTTCGGTTATGTTATACAAAGTGCACTCGTGCACATTTGCACACAGAGGGTGATCGCTTATTTATTCAGAGTGTGTTATGCATAAAGTGAGTACAGGACTGAAATACATGTCATAACCTGTGCTAAGATTGTCTTAGCATAGACCGAAATGCATGTAATCGTGTTTGAAACCTCATACCGTTTTGTCGATAAATGCACAGAAAATTTCTCGCCAGATTTTTGTTTACGCAAAAGCACAATAATAAAATCATATCTGAAACAATATTCTTAAATATAAAGACTTGCTCCATTCAAGCGAAATAATGTATAATGTCTACGCTTTCCCCGTTCGATGATACTCATGTTTCAAAAATTTATTTTTTCAATACACAATCGGCTGAAAAAAATCTGTAGCGGTATTCGCTGTTTTTTATGTTTGTCTAAAATACTAAACTTTAAAAAATAATCATTAATCACATGTCAATTTCTATTATGCATTTGATAAGGCTGGAGCTTCTATTAACCGTGTTATAATCCGCTTTGTTTTTATTTAATAATAGGATACTGTTCGTGGTATTTAGTTAATAGCCTGTTAATAGATGAACCTATTTTAGCAAAATATTCAAAACGTGGACGCATTATTTAGACGTCATTTACTATTCTATAAAAAGTGTCATCCTAGCAATATGCTAATTTCTGAACAAACAGGTATCGATTTAGTTATGGAAAAGCTGTAAGTTAGTTTCTAAATTGTTTACGCAGTATAATTTTGCAATAACAGAGTGCAGGTTCCAGGTTCGCCGGACGATAATTGGACTCATACTGGTCTCGTTTGGAAGCCTTGAATACGCAATTCGTGCAGCAGGTTTGAGCACTTTTTTATCGTTTTACAAATTTACTATATTTCATTGTTATTTAAGGTTCATGTGTAATGTATATGTATTAATTAATAACCAGTTTAAGTAAAGTCACACCAAACGCAGATTCTGCGTCTTAAAAGTATGTGTTTTATAACATTTTATTACTAACACGGGTTGGTTAGCGTAAAACATCTTTACGTTCATCTTCATCTGCCAATTCTTTGTCAATTCAGTGTCGTCTTAGTAACCGCATTTTTATAGCAAACAAACAACTCTATAATAATTTGTGAACAATAAACGTTACTTTGTAAGGGTAGAGCAAATACCAAAGTTAACAACGTTATGAAATTCTAAGTCAACACTGGAAACGACACCAAATATTACTTTTTTTATAATCATTTTGTTCCTAACACAGGAAAAGTATGGCCTTGAACACTTTCGAGTCAAAAGCTTTCATTTCAAAAGCTAAAACATTTCATACTAGCATTCACTGCTTTGTCCAATCTTTATTCTAAGTACATCAGTCTTTTATCGCTTATTGTTAATTAGTGTAATATAATTATGTTGCAATATTGATTCCTCCTAATTTCAAAAATGCGTTTAATGCTACACGGTTGCAGATTTCAAACGCCTGCTTACAATTATTTTAATTTCTTAATAATGAAATGTAACAAATGTGCATACATCTCCTATTTTTAATTGCTATTTTGGGGTCATTCCACTAAGGTTAACGTCTGTAATTTCACCAAGACGTTACCTGTTTTTACTGCACGCATCGTAGCAGTAAGAGATTAACTAAGGCCGCGTGCATAACTTGTGTTTAATTTATATTTAAACTATCCGAAATGAATGTTCACCTGATTCGATACTTGTTTTTTTTTATTGGTTTAGCTCATATCGAGCAAGTTAGCAAGAGTAAAACTGTCTTGTCACATTAAGTAACAGAAACAAACACTGCCTTTGATGTCATTTAAATGGACATACTTAATGATTAATACAATATTGTTTATGGCTTTTGACAAAACGTAAGATTTTTGTCTGCTTCCTGATCATGGTTTCCGTAGAACAATATATAAATTACATAGAGTACATATATTCTTTTCAAGTTTACCTAAATGCAGTGTTGTGCGTTGAAACGAAGATGTTATTGACTAAATATATAGAGGATATTTGTTCATGTCAGTGTAAGATCGTATTACACGAGTGATTATTTTTCTATGATCACGAGTGAAATAACAAACGATCTTACACTGACATGAACAAATTTTCTTTTTCGTTTATGCTAATTTTTCAAGAAATTAATTTACAGCTGTGTCCCTTTCGCTGAAAAAATACCCTTCATCCCGTGCCGTGCCTCAATATATTTCAATACACAAAATGACGTCATTATCCCAGCAAAATTATGTAGTAAAACTGTATAAAAATGTAAATACATTATGAAAAAACATAAAATAAAAAGACAATTTGTTGGATTCGGTTGTATATCGATTTTAATTCACTCTTAATCATAGAATATCTTGTTATGATAAATAGAAAAGTAGTCACAAAAATGTGTTTTCACCTATGAAAATAACAATTTGTTTATTTTCACTGCTGTTATTTCACTGCAGAAATGTCATATTGTAGCATTAGTAATACAAGAATATACATTATTAAACAAAATACTTATGTTCAATGTTTGACATTCAGCTTCTTAAAAAACGGGAAGTTCTGGAGAAGTTGTTTGAATGTCGAATAATTAAATGGATAGAGTTTACCAAATAACTTATGAAATATACAATTAAGATGAATAATGTACATGAACTTAAACTGTTTAACACTTTTTAATAGTTATTGGAAAAGATAAAATTGTAATGATAGTACAATTATAAATTATTAAATATTCTGTTTACATTACTAGTTTGGAAAATAATACATATATATTAGCTAATACATCGCTATTTTGGTATAACAATACTTGAAATTTAAATGTGACATTTTTGTTACGACATTATATTATATTTTATTTTAAAATCATCAATTGATGTCTTGTTTTGATAGCATTGATTATTTTGTGAATATGATATTGTCATTAAATGCAAGTAACTAATATTTATAGTGCCTCATTTACAAATTTTTGTGAAAAATCTTTATCAAGAACTTTATCGTTGCACATTATCAACGAGATTGTAATCATCCTTTCAACCGCTAAGGGTAGGCTGTTGCCATATTTCTTAAACTATGCGTATTGACCATTCCATCTATTTCGCCAACATTTTCCCTCATTACCTTAGAGCCCATAGAAAAGACTTGAAAGAAATGAAATCATTCGATCGTTTTAAGGAATGTTTTTCATAAAGTTGTCATACAAGCGCAGGTGTCAATGCCAATCGGAAAAATAAAAATAGGGTTTCATGCAATAATTGTTCGAAAACCCCCCTACTCATAGACACATATAGTCTAACACAATTATTTCTGGTAGACGTAACTATATCCAGAATAAACTCTAGCTATACTGTGGCGTTTATATAATCGCTGTAAACAAATTGCTTATGACGAACAGTTCATTCGAAATTCCCTCTTCATTATAAATCTAATCTGTAATGTATGTGTCATTTATAACTAGTTAACTTCAGAAAATGTTAGCAGTATAGCTTTCCGTTAATGCGGATGTAACTCCATTTACGAATTGTGGTTCTTAATCAGTGTGGCAATTTCTTGAAAGAGGCATAGCTAATTGGTTAGTGGTTTACTTTTAATATCTTTGTGTAAGTGGTATATATTTATTGAATACAATGGTGTTGAAACTTATGCCTTTATCTTTATTATATATTTTCGTAACTAAAGACTCTAATATCTGTATTATCATTATTTAGTATTTGATTTTGATTCACGCGTTTTGTTTTTGCATTCATGTGTTTATTTTCGGTATTTGTTTAGGATAAATTGTTGGCTAAATATGAGTTTCGGCTCGCCCTAAAAACGGTCTAGGCCCTCAATCATTTTCATTGACCGTTCGAAGACGATTTACAGTTTTGATCATTTCATGTTTACAGTTTGTGTTTTTAATGAATCAATGTATACGATCAATTATTATTAAGTGTGCGAGCTTCAAAGTTTGCTATTATATTCAATCAAGTGTGCTATGTGACGATTTATAATTAATTATGTGCATTCGTGTCTGTTCTTTCACACAAACAGGAAATACATAACATGTGCCAGCAAATAGTCAATTTATTGATACAATTTTTAGTACCTTTACGGTATTTGGTAAAATACTTCTAGGACAATTGTGCGCATTCATTATTGTTCATTATGCATGTATACAATTTCCACATTAAACATATTGATTGTATACATATTTATTTACAAATGTGCATTAAAATCATACTTCACAGAACACAAGCACTGTCAACTAAATAACTCCCTTGTTCTTATTGGACCGAATATCTGCTGGCCTCGATATCAGTAAATTACTTTAGTGACTTTTTTAAAGTTACTAGTCGGGATTATCGGCTGAAAATGTAATTACAGGTAATTGTGTTAAATACATTAAAATGCAAATTGGTATACACTTAGCCAGGCAGTGCGGAAAGTTTCTACGAAATGACGTCCTCCGAGTTCAAATCGCTGAATTATCTTTGGGAATATTTACGTTCGCATTGAGTTGTGATCGTCTGCGAACATCTTTCGCACAAAGTCGTCACATGTTCAGATAATCTTGCCTATCTTAAAAATTGTTCCATAACTTAATATCTTCCTGCTACAATCGTTCTTAGTGCGACAATCTTATCTTTGTACAGTAAATATTTGATACAAGCGACGTCAGATTACGTTATTGTTACGGGCGGTTGCTTCGTTCGTTATTTACACAGTTATGACGACATTCTCCAAAGAGCTTGAACCGCTATAAAACAACAGTCTTTATGGCGGCAGCAGCTTTATCATATTTCTTTTAAAAAAAAGAGAACGCTAATCTAGTATATATTCACGGGAGTGCTGACAAAGATTATTATAGGGTAAAGCTTATTTTACTTGATTAGCCATGTGCCAACTGCACTGACCCATGTTGAGTAAATGTTACTATTTTAATGCATCCACATCGCACTATTCAAATCGCTCTCCCAAACAATAGTTAAAACGGAAATAAAATATTCACGCAGGACTTTTGTTCGTTTGATCAAAAAAAGCTATACAATTTGATATAATGTAAAGTTATAAAGCCATCGGGTTGTTTTTAGGGATTAATTGTTAAAGCCAAAACTGTTTAGTGTTTAGTGTTTACACATTGTAAGATTTATTGTGGTTTATTTTCAGAGAGCATGACAAAGAATGGCGATTATAGGCCATTGAACTATTAAAAATCCGTTATTTGCATGTAAAAAGCCTTCACAGATTACATACGTCAGTTAAAATTTACCAAGACAAAAATACTACATGTATTGAAACATATCGAGTTCAATAGGTTAATGACTTATTGACTATTTTATATGACGTTCACATTTGTATCATATCGTTTTATGTTGAATCTTAACAATTGCTGCAACATATGATGAGTTGCTTTCCAGTTAAATGACTTACATCAAAAGCTGACTGATGTAACCTCCTACTTACTGTTTATGATATAAATGTATGTATAACTCGAAATAATAGATGTATTCGTTTTAAAATTTCTAGGCCTGGTCACGCGGTGAATAAAAAAAGCATTTCCTTAATTGGATCAAATTATAGTCGGGTGGACGTTGAATCTTGAGAAATAAGGTTGTCGGCGAG